>NC_083504.1:3684980-3784179 GCF_905332965.1 Bombus pascuorum
GTCGGACGCGCCATAACACGGCCATCTGCCCGAGAACTCGGGTTAGCGTGAATTACAATTGACAAATTCCAACGAACTCCATCGACGAGACACGACGTGCATTTTCATTGTGCATCGAAACGAGAGATATTGCGTGTTTTCGTAAAATATTATTAAATACCATCGTAATTCTTCGGTTCGCTAATAACTGTATTTTATTCGCGTAACCTCGTTTGTCCACCTCACGGACAGACTCGAGTATTTCTTTAATAAAATGTTCCGGAATTTTCCTACGAAGGAAGCGCCGGGGGAATATCAGTTCCTTTTTCTATCACATTTAGTGAGATCAAGAATGAATTTCGTACGACGCAGCACGGTACCAGAGAGGAAACTCTTTTGCACGACGATGAAAGCCAAAAACGGTAATCCGCTCGTCTCGCTGAGGGGCCAAAGGTTTTCCGCCATCATACGAAAACCGGCCCTAAAGCAACCAGCAACACCGGCCTCCTCGTTTTCCCGACGACGCACCCTTCGCCTTCTCCGGCTCTCCTTTTATCAGTCTGCCCGCGAATTCGACGAAAAGGGACAAGGACCCTCTTGGAGCAGTTAAGATATTTCACGTCGGATCACCAGTCTTTCGTTCGACGGTACATCTTGCCTCGCGAAACCGCTTCACGGCCGGTTTAATTCGATCGGACAAATGCAAATGTGGTAAACGTGTGAAACGGTACACGGAGCTCGTGTTATCTACGCCCTTTTCAAACCCGATGAACGTTCACTTTATACCCTACAACTTTCGCGTGAATTCGACCGAGGCGTGGATGAAGTAGATTCTTGGCACCGACAACGTAGTCGAGATCGTGCTCGTCGTTATAATGAAGAATTTCCGGGATGGATTCTTAAACACGTAGAAAAGAAAGACGTGAAAAGATCTCGTTGAAATAACACGCGAGAAACCGTTTTCAAAACTGAATATCTCGCGAGTAGAAACGCAACACAGAAACAAGCACATCGCTGCTTCCCAAACTCTGAATTGCGCATGCTGCACGGTGGAAAATTTAAAAGTTTACCAGACCAGGCAGCGATGGAACTCCGGAAATAAGAATTTTATGGATTATACAATACAGGTGGAGAATTCTGCATTGCTCTCTTTACTGAGTAACACGAAAACTTTCAAAATATTCCAAGAATACATTATCGTGTCATTTCCAAAGTACAATAGGTCCGGCGTACGTACAGAATACAACCGTTTTACCATTCTTACCATCTCGATATTCTTCCGGTTGCTTTTTCCATTTGAACGATACTGTTTGATTAAGTGATTGATTTAAAGAAGCTGTGATATTAATCGTAAGAATTATACGATATAGGGAGGAATAAAATGTATAATAATTGAGTGTAATCGATAAAACGTAACCGTGGAAAGGTGGTCAGAGGGGAACAATAACATAACTGATCCCGTTTCGCGACAGTGACGAATCATCCTCAGTTCCGGGGTCACCGGGAGGGCTGGACAGGCCCCATGGAAAAGAGAATGAAGCTGACGTAGAGGCAGCGCAGGAAACGAAGGTTTTCGGCCGCGTTTGTTCCGGGACTGCCGCAACACGAGTTACGGATAATAACGGCGGGCTATCCAACAGCCACCGGAGTCAAACCGCAACCCCATCAACATACGCCGCACGTACTGTTCGTGCACTTGCATACGTGCAGGTGTAGCTGCAGTTCACCCGACCTAACGTACAACAGAATACTCGAACGATTCTCCTGCGCGTACATAGTGCCGATCGAAAATTCGGCCAGCCGTACGTTCGCATTTTGTGCACTGATCCGAGATGAATTGCGGTATGGTTAATTATTTCTTAATTACGAGTTGTGCCATGAAGAAGAGAGTTCTTAAAATTACTAGGAAAAGGTATAAACTCAAATTGATAATTAAACCAAATTAGTTAGTGTCAAGTCAATGCCATCTATATTTGATAAATCGTGAATCGAGTTTCTAAATGTAAGATTTTACTATCGTTACATTTAACGCGTGCGCGTAGTCGGTAGTAGAACGTTGTAAGAAGCACACTATCCATAAGCTTATAACTTGGTTGCATTAATATTTGTATCCTAAGCTTTCCACGGGTACGATGGCTACGCGAATAGTTCCATAGTAAGTACACAGATATTTAGAAGTATACAAAAGTTGGCAGCGTGTCTGCGTTGATAATCCAGCGCGCGTGTTTCCGTGCATTATAATTTAAAGTAGCAGTTCTCTAACAGTGGTTTCCGCGTCATGACTCATTAACATTGTCCAGTTTCCCTTTTTCTGCGGGGGAATTGAATTCTGAATTTGAAACTAAGACGAGCTCTCAGGAGCTCGATGGAGCATTTATTTGAAATTAGATACGGAAATTCAGCAGCTCCGTGACCTCCTTAGAGTTTCACCACGAGCCTTTGGTACCAGAGTGGGATACATCTTTCAACTTGGCAACCGGCATCCTAGTTTACCTACGTATTCGCCGCATAAATGCCTATGCACGTGCGTAAAAATTTGAATAAACTGACGTTCGTAAACGCAAGAGCAGTTTAGAGAAGTGCGCGCGTACGCTCTACGTAGGACCAGGGACCAGGCCGTGCACGTACGTGTATATATTGTATATTCGATTCAGGTAACCATACATACGCCGCATCAAATAGTTGCATTCATAAAGACGGCTATATGGACGTATAGATACCCGTATGCGACAAAGATTTATAGAACTACGTGTAGATTTTACGGAAACCGATGCTGTATGTCCTGTCTGCTGGGCGATCCTGTATTTTCTGATAAAATGTCTTTCAAGGATAAGCCGATTAAATATTGGAAAAATATCGGTATGATATACCAATCATATTGAAACCATGTTAAAAGCTACGTTAAACATTACTTGATGGTTTCAGTTTCACGAGCTACTGTTACAATTAGATGAAATTACAATATCCACCAAGTTTCCAAGGGTATGTTCTGCACAGCAGGATAGCAAATACATATTCCCGCATGGGGCACACATACGTTCACATTAACGAGGCTTCTTGGATGCAACTACGTATGTACCGATCGACGAGGACGAAGGGGGCAACGTGTTCCCGTGGGATGCATTATACATGTACAAGACTATCTCACAGAGGCTCCGCCAGTGCACGCAGCAAAAGGGACTTGACCGACACGGGACAGACGATTGATAAATAATATTATTTCCCTCGGTCTTCCTATCTCGGCGTCGACGACGATCGATTATCTATAATTTCTACGGATCTTCTGGAGGAAATCGCGGGGATACAATTTGTACCATCATCGCGCCACGTATACGTTTCTGATCGGTACATTTACCCCCTGTTGCTTACATAGGACCTTCCATTATATATCTGTTGTATAAACGTACCGGCCAACAGAGCCAGTAATGGTTTCAATTTTCTATCAGTCCCGCGCGCGCATTTACAACGCTGTCGGCGATTTGTTATCGCGTGATTTATTCGGAAGGATGTATTTTCAACGACGTTTCGTTGCGGCTTACCGAAATGTTACTGAAACGGTTTCGATACTTCAAAATAAAGATATCGTGAAACGCGTGCGAGAAAATTTAAACACAATTTAATTATTTAACTTATGTTATTAAACGTAGTTAATATCTATAATCACAGTTTGATATTCAGAGTATGAAAAAAATGAAAATATTAAATCTTAATGTACATATGGTATTCTGTTTGAACTATGTACACACAAAATTAGACAAAAAATTAGAAAAAAATTTTACATAAAATTTTCGGAAACTTTGCCTGGTATTTTCTCTGGTGCATCGTAATACGCATCAACGATCTAGGATCTTTAATGTTTGTAGAGACACGTAATATTTCGTTACGAAATGACATCAATTAGAAATGTGTAATATACGTGGACAAACGATTGGACAAACAATTTGCAAATCTTAGCCAGCACATTACATAAATTTTCCTGATAATATTTTATGACAACGTATAATGTATATCGCGTATCCGTTGCTACGCTGCTTTTCCTGTGCTGTATCGATAATGGTGTTTGTGCTGATATTCAAAGCGAGTAAAATTGGAAAACGTGTAACTACATGAAACAATACACCCCGTAAATATTCTCAATAATGTTACAGGGAATTCTCGATTCACACTGTGCGAAATGCTCGTACCGGTTCCGGATTTTACACGGAACCGAATTATTCGCGAAAACAATTGAAATCGTAGCTGATCGGTGTGGACACGGTGGTACCGATATCATCGCTACAGGATAATTTCACGCAAGTCAATGAATCGCCGCTTTGTTTCCTGTCCCGAATAAAAATCGAACAGAGCCTCTTGTCACCTCTTGACATCGTCCTTGAAGAATTCACTCGAAAAATAAGAATAGAAGGTCTTAGAAATAATAGATCTCAGACGATTTTCTCTTTAAATTACGAATAAGCAGAAACAAGAACGAAAGAACTTGACGAATCGGAGATTTTCGATGCCACTGAAATCCAATCCAAAGTAGATTTAAGCTCGTTTGTACATATGTACTCAGACCTTTATGATTTGTATTAATAACGCTCAGCTATGTTACGCTTCCGTTAAGAGGGACGAGCTGATTCAAAGTCCAAGCGCGTAGCATTTGTTCGGTTCTAGCTCACTCCCACGGAACATCTTTCTTCGTGACATTGTGTGTACACGACGCAGAGGTGCACCGAGCTGCGATGTTTGTCCAGCGTGGATGAAGCGAACGGGAGACGAGCTGAAAGCGGAGCCTCCTCCTGTTTCTCCGCACATAATAGCGAGTGTATCGTTCGCCGATTATGGGCGGTGGAAGCGGAAAAGAGAGAACATCGTCAGCCCCTTCAGCCTGGGTAAACATACGCGTATGTACACCTACGCGTAACGAGGTCGAGGATGAGGTCGTTCAGAAAGTGGTGTATTCCATTAATGGCGCTGCACAGACTTGCCCTACCGTCAAGTCTTAGTATTAGAGTACACGGACAAGACGCATCTTCCTCATCTTACAGTTACAAACAACTTTGATAAACTTCTTTAGTTAGACCGATAAAATCTACGAAATCATTGGACATCCGAACATTAAGCCTGTTTAACGAGCAAATTTATCGAAGAGACGCCGACGAATAAAATTTTGAAAACGACTTAACTTTTGAACGGTTTGACTTTTTAAGAAACTGTAGTATGGAAATAACGAAGATCGCGATCGAACATTTGTGCGGTATTCAGAATTTTATTAACAAGAAATATTTCCAGCGTTCCGAAATTTGATGCGTTTACAAGCGCATCAACGTGACGAAGCTTTTTACATAACGACATCACGATAAATCAAGCGATTGTTGGCGAACGAAGCATCGCGTAGTGCTTAATAGGATACAAACTAGACCGCGATACGCGAGCGGCCATGCCGAAAATTACATCCGCGCCGTTATCGTCCGCGCATTATCAACGCATAAGTGAAATACACGTTGTCCCGGTCGTTGGGGGGAAAATTACTTTGAAATCCGTTTATCCGAATGTCAATTTCGTCGCGACGCCGTCGTTTCGTGCCGTGGCGCGGAAAAAATGGCTCGTTCTCCTCGTTTGTCCATCGTCTTTCCGGTTTCTGATTCCCGATTCTCGAGTCACGTCCGCGAGAAAACGAAAATGGCAGTACGGTCGTGGTAAACTACATCAACGACCTTGAGCATCCTGTTAATTCGCATCGTAATTCAGCCTCCCCCACCCCCACTCCTTCGACTGTCCCCGACACCTCGTCGTAGTCTCTAGCCCCTCAGCCTCCCTAAATTGCGAAACTTTCTTACGGTAGTGCGCGAGAGGAGAATTAGTTTCTCGTTAACGAAGTTTACGCTTATGCTTATAGCAAGGGCCGCGTACTCCAATAGTAGGTCCTTGCGCGCGTACGGATATATTTATGGCGGTACACACGCAGGACACGCGTGTTTGGGCTTGCTCGCCGACCGAAAATAGGCGAACGGTTCCCCCCGCTAGTATACGCTCGTCGAGGGTCTCTCTCTGGGCTTTTTTTCTCCCCGGGGCGAAGCACCGACGGGATAAGCGGCGAAAATATGGTGCTGCGCTAAACACGCTACGTCGTTAACACCTGCTCCATCCCGTCGGAATTATCTGATGCCGTTCGACGGTCCACCGAATTCTCTCCGCTCACTATGACACTCTCTCTTTGTTGACAATAAAACGTGTCACGAGATCCGCGTATTTTATCTTTAATGTTATGTTGGAGAATAATTGCAGTCATTTTTATGAAACTATATGTAACAATAATGGAACAGCGGTGTCTTTCACTGATACAAATATTAAATTATAGTTTAAGCTCCTCGAAATAATTCAATATTTCGTGAAAGTTTCTTCAACAGGTATAGGTCGAAGAAAGATGTGGTACTAAAGGCTTTAGGCTTTGTATGGTTTATGGAATGGTATGTTTCTAATTTTCTGTAATAATTCGCGCAACTGGTAATCTCTGCACGCTCCAGATAAACGTTTCCCACGAAAGCGACCAAGGTAATACAGATATCTCAATATAGAGAGATGCGCGCGATGTGCGCGTCTGGTTGGATCGATGTCGGATTAATACGATCGGCAGTGAGAATGCTAATTCCGTCGGAGATCTGTTAAATTATTCGCCTATCTGCCGTCCCAGTGAATTGCCTGTTCTTTCACCTTCCCAGTAATTTAACAACGCAGCTGCACCGTCGAATATTGAATTATACAGGGTCGATCTCGGCGAGCTGTTTGTCGTTTTTCCTGAAAGGCGTATGAAACCGTCAATTGCATTGCGACGTATTGCAAGTTTGTTATTTCCATCCGTTGCTAAACTCATTTAATATTTAACAATACATGCGCGGTATATTGATATAGGTAACATAAAAAATCTCTACGTAATAGGTATGCCTTACAATTTGTTTATGCTAAAGAAATAGATTAACAACATACATATTAAACAACATGAGCCCCATACACGTACGTATACACAGTTCGCTTGCTGAAATTCCTTTGCTTTCGCTCAAAACTTTTTCTTTGTACCGTCGCTAAAAACGCTCTTTCTAAACTCTCGTTCGCCATGCACTGTTCGTCCCGAAGAGGACTCACTCTCGCAAACGAGCATCATATGCATACATCTCTAGTTACCACTCAGATTCACCAACAGATTATACATAACGTTCTTCGAATTCGCATTTTCCGAGCATCCTGTTCGATCTTTATTCAAAAACTTGCTCGTCCTCGTAAGCGGAGCGTCTCAAGTACGCATCAATCTTCGAGCCGAATACATTTCATTTCCGTTACTATTAATAGCACACTGGTTTCGTAACGCCCTGTACCTGTGCATACCGGCACAAGGAAACCGCGCGACATCGAGAGCCAATACCCCTGTGTACTGTGAAACATGATCGTCCTGTGCACAATTAGGACGGTGGTTCGCCTTTACGTCCAGCTCCTGCGGGTATGTGCGCGCATCTTGTACGGTGTTGTACCTCGAAAGAATCTGTTGATAATTCTTAAATCGAACAGTCAATACGCCTCGTATCTAAAGAGAGGTAGGTAAGCGCATTAACTGTATTCTTTCTTTTTTTTTTCTTTTTTTTTTTTCTTTTTTTTTTTTAATAGATATATAGGATAGACGTGAGTTTTTCTGCAGTTGAGATAGGGCGATGAACGTGGTAGAGAACGTCAGAATCATTGGAGGGGAAAAAGTGAAACGTAATTAGAAAGTTTGAGAGTGACCTATGCTCGACGAGACAGCAACGGTGGTAGTTAAAAATTTCGCGTGGCTCGGAAGATTTGTCGGTCGAAAATTCCTGCTGCGATATAATGAATGAGGTCGCCCGGAGAAGGGGATTTCTCATTCGTATAAAATACTCGCCGATGTAGCGGGCCGGTCTATACGCTCGTAACTTCTGTGTCCCGCAGTTTTTCACGGGCAAAACCGGAGTGGAAAAGTGTGAGCAATTAAACGGTAGCGAGGAACCGTGTGGTTGCTTTTCAGTCAACTAGCCCAACGATTATATGAACGCTTCCCTCGTTACTTCGACATTTTTTATTTCACCCGTCGCTGTCTCCGAGTTGACAGTAACAAAGCGATCTCATCTGTACGTGTTACGCTCTTACTCCCTTCCTCTTTCTATTTCGCGCTCTCTACTTCTCATCCTTATGATCTCGTTAGACGCATCTCGCGCTTCTGTATGAAAACTTTCTCAAATGAAATGCAAGAATTGCCTTTGACGCCAAGGCAGTTTCAATTTTTACGCTCGACTCCTGACAATTCTCTTCCATGGAAGGGCCAAGTTAACGTGTTTCCAGTTTTCTAGGAGCTTTCAATGCTTGTTTCTAGTCCCTTCGCCCTCCCCTCACCGTCCACCGTCGATCAAAATTCCATTGCGAAAAAATTCTTCCATCCAGCGTCTTCGGATAATTAATCGTTACGATCATCTTTCCTTTCTTTCCGTACGTTCGACGCCTACATATTTCAAGATAATGACTCGCAGAAATGCAAGTAATAAACGCCATTCGCTCAGCTATTCGTTTTTCAACGAGCCAACGCGAAACTCCTAAGGAGTGTTTCTCCATCCTCTCTCGCTCTCCCTCTCCCTCCCACGCTCTCCCTCTCCCTCCCACACTCTCTCTCTCTCTCTCTCTCTTTCACCCCTTTCCCTATTCTCGTTCGCAATTTCCATGAATTTAGTCGAAACTTGATGAGCGCGTCTCATTCTCTCTTATACAAAGGAAATTTATGGAAGCAATAAGAGCAATTTATACGTGCTCCTACGCCGTGGAAAATTCATCAACTGCAACCTAACCCTTCTGCTGGTTGTCCCCCGGATTCTCGATGAAAATTATACGTAAATTTGCATTTCGTTTTTCCAAAATGAAAATTTTTGCAGGAATCTCACGGTTGTATCGCGACGAACAAACAACGTACAAAACATTTCGTATTTGTCCTCGTCTATCCTCGCATTCCGTTGCATTGATCGCTGGATCAAGGCCTGCGGTTTATATTTTACAATTCCATGGACTTATTTGAAATTCAAAAAAATTTTATTCGTGCGCTGGTACGCGAGGAAAAATCATCGCATCGGGTCCGGCTTTGTTTAAAGGGGTGTTAAATCCACTTTCATAAATTCTGCTGGTGCATGGAACCGTTCCGCTTTCTTCCATGCAAACGTAAGAGCCGTGGAACAGAATTATACGACCATTTTTTGTTCTTCCAACCAAGTTTCGTTCGATCGTAGAACTACTTTCTGCTTTTCGTTACCTTTGAACGGAAAGTGCGCGGAATGCCAATATTAACAGCATGGTCAGGCAATTCATTTTTTTTTTCCTTTTTTTTTGTTTTTTTTTTTTTTTTTTTTTTTTTAAATTATTGCCAAAGAGAAACTTTCAACCGTGTACAGTGGTAATATTTCGAACAAGTCTCACATTTTGGACGAAGTGTTGCTAGATATTCATTCTCAACATAATTGTGAGTTGCAGATTTTCTGCAAAAAGTTACTGAATCCCAAATTCTACGAATCGATTCTATAAACAAATCCATTGACAGTTCGACAGCTATCTCCTCTAGAATCTGAAAGAAAATAGTCTGCAGATATTTCTCGAAGAGAAGCGGTTATTACAGAGATACAAATACAATATCTTATGCCAGCGATAATTAATTGGACTCGGAAAAAAGAGGTAACTAAAACAATCGTCATCGTGTTATCTCATTCAATCCTCGGCATTGATGGCCCTCAGCTATTAAAAAGGTCGTATTCGGTTATTTCTGCAATTTCACGATTTCGATTGAGATCAGCCATCTTCGGTTCGAAGGGTGCATCATCGAACCAGTGAAAATTCCTGCCGTCTCTCGTTCGGCACCCTTTCCTTAACGCTAACAGCGGCGACTTCCCCGTTCCCCGTGAGTCAAAGAATCCATGACGGAGTCAGCCGAGAACGGCCATTGTGAACTGTCTGTCTGTCTGTCTGTCTATCTGTCTGTCTGTCTGACGGTAGACAGAGCGACAGAAGTAAAAGTGCTTCTCCAGTGGTACACCCCCAGCTGGGTTCATTAGTAAACTGAAGTATCGCGCGCTCTGCGCACTAAGGGTCTTTTGTACGAGGGTGCGCCATTCGCGATAGCTCTCATCCCTTCCACTTTTCCATTCTCGCTCCCTTCTGCCTGTCCTATTCCCGTCCTTCTGTCCCGTTCCATCGTGGAAGCTGCCCCTGACTACTCCCTGCAGTCGGCTAGTCCTCTCTCACCTTCTTCAGCCAGGTATGCACGCGTATACATCTCGAAAAGCATGCGAGGGTGCCAGTGTCGCTGCGCGTTTTAACCCCCGTGCTTGGCGGCGAATTTATCTACAGGTTAGACGTTTGAATGTTTGCCGGCGCGGGAACGATACGAAATTTTGCTAGCTGCCTCCGATTTTCCGCTGTTCCGAGCAGACTTAAAACCCAGACGAAACGCTAAAGCGCCCCTCAAGCGAGCCGTTCACCTTTGTAAGACGAAACTCGTTCCAACGTACCTCCTTTCTTCTTCACCCTTTCTTTCCCTCTATGTTTTCTCGTCGTCTTTATCGGACGTCAGAGTTAATTTCTAGGCAAATAGACACGGCACTCGCCAGAGATAATTCCGCGAACGGGCCTGCTCGTTTTGAAACACACGAGCGGCCTAGAATCACGATAATTCGATCCGTGTCGATCCGTGTTTCGTTTAGTTCGGTTTGCAGCACTTTAAATCGGGATTCGTTTAATTTCTCTCTTCATGTACACACGCTGATAGTGCAGATATAGTATAAACTCGATGTGTTTCGTTCCGCATCTATTTCCTGCTTGCAACGCACCGAATCGATTCGGATCGCAACGGAAAACTGTTATGATAAAACCGCAAATACCTCTCAATTATACATCTCGCGTGAAATAATCCGAATTGTCGGGCTTATTCGAATTTTCGATCGCCTCTCAACGGCCGCTCAGATCGCTTTGTCTTTAAACTTTACAATAGCCGAATTATTTAACACTCGTTAATCGTAAATTCTATACCTCTGTTCAGGAAATCGTATGAAATTTTCAAACGAACCAAACCACCAGCGTAGCGCACGACTCTTCAATTATTTTCGTCGTTGGTCGATTATTTCGAGGATGAGCAATTTTATCTTGAACGAGCATTCCCTGTCTAAAGTTATCGATATTGAAGAACTTTGAATGGCTGATAACGATCGAGCGTAGCCAAAAAGTATTAGACTGGCGTGGATTACGGCTCTACAAGTGCATAATTATAATGAAAATCTCGCATCGGGTTGCGAGATAGCGAACTATAATTAGAAATATTTGAAATGTTCAAGATTCACCGTCACATATGTCGTTGAATACAACTATTCGTCAGAAAAGAAAATTGAAACTGCAGGAAAGAAATTTTCCGTTCCTACTTCTACCTAAAGTATTAATGAATTCTTAACGGTGACTGATTACTATACCAGCAGATAATACCAATTAATATCGAAATCAATATATGTGAACAGGAATTAGTATATATCGTAACATAGAAGCAGCGAAATGTGTTTTACGATACGAATTTTACCGGGTGATTAGCGAAAGGCTGAAAAATCGGTAAAAAAGGAAAAAAAAGAAAGATGAAAGCAATGCATCGAACGCAGCGCAAAAAAAAAGCTTTTCCGAAATAGAGAAACAACGGTCTATTCTGCGATGCTTTTGATTTGGAAAACATCGTGAAACAGCAGTGCAATCGCCACGAAATTACGAAACGATGGTACACCGAGGATAATGCTGTTCCGCTGTTACGATAAAGCCGGACAATTAATATTCCATAACGAGCCGCTTTTGAAAGGGCGAAAAAGCTTGGGAAGGATTGCCCGAGCGCGAATTAGCGCATGCACAATCATGTGTATACACACAGAGCCAACGTGTTTTCTGGCCAGCGCGATTGTTTGCGCACGTTTCGAAGAGATGCCAAATGTTGGAGCACGTTGAATACGTGCACACGCCAATTCGTTCCCAACGATTTGACGTTCTTCATACCGATAATTGCTAACGCATCTCTCTGCACACTGCACAAGCAAATCATTAGAAGGCTCTATTTTGTACGACAGAAAAAATATAATACAAGGTCTGACCCACTATATCCAATACTATCCCAAGTTATTTGAAAAATCTAATGTGCGTATTGTATAAATGCTTCATTTAAGATACATGAAAGAAGAAGAATTAATAGGTAGAGATATTTTTCATTACATTTCACCGTGATATGCCATTGTGGTATTTTTTCAAAAGCATTTAAAAATGATAATCTGTCAGAGACCGAGCAAATATTTTTACAGAAAAACATTACGATACCAGTATCAAAAATAGATACTTGGCGGTTTGCGATTATTTCTGTTTCATATTAGATATTGCAAACATTCGCGTTGACCGAGTCATACAAATATACGAACAGCTTGGTATCCTAAGATACTTACACATTTCGCAAATAGAGAAATCTGAAGTTAGAAGTACACTACCATGAACCATCGAGAATAGAACAAAACGAGTTGCAAAATTATTCGGACCTCTGCCATTCTCCACGTTAGCGATGGTTTACAAGCATGATTTGTTCGAGGTCGCAGCTACATAATTGTTCTGCTATGTACGTTGTGATTGTAATTTTCGAGGAAAATCGCGTTAACGTTGTGGCCGAATCGTGGGCGCGAAGTAAATGTAACGACATGCCACATGGTACACGTAATAATTGGTCAAACAAGAGGAAAAATCAATATAATATAATGGACCCACGCGACGTGCTCCCGTATGTAAAATAATAGATAAGTGTAAGAAAGAACAAAAAAATAATAGAAAGGAGAATAGATCTTTGTATTTTGTTCCAAGTCAGGTAAGTATCATTGTACGGAATGAGCTCACGATGGACCTGACGTATCCCACGGTGACCCACGTTGCAATCCAGTCTAGATCATCCACAATTC
The DNA here is from genome assembly GCF_905332965.1 of Bombus pascuorum. Classification (NCBI taxonomy): domain Eukaryota; kingdom Metazoa; phylum Arthropoda; class Insecta; order Hymenoptera; family Apidae; genus Bombus; species Bombus pascuorum. The sequence goes on from NC_083504.1 coordinate 3,697,946, forward strand.
TATCCGTGACTTTTGGTGATCCAAACGGGACTGTATTAGCGTAGATCTTGGCTTGGTATCATTTTCCAAAGCTTAATCAACTGATTAATTTTTGGAAAACGATGCCAATTACCAGGTCTCACCACGAGGAGGTGACTACGCACGAGACCCGCCCATGAGTTATTTAACATTACATTATTTAACATTACAACTCAATCTATTCGCAAGAATATCGAATTTTGACTCTACGTGATCATGGGCCTGCGTAAAGAGATAGTTGTTTCGTAGCCAAACTACGAAACACATATCTCCAACGCAGCGTTTACATGAATTTTTACAAACGTAGAACAACATACATAACACAACTATCTATCTCCCTTACAACGATTACATCGATCAGAGAGATCGAAGCACCAACCATTTAGGAGGTTGCCGATGAGCGATCACACTTGTACAGCTCTTGCAACTGTATCGTGTGATCCAGGAACAGTGTCCGACCAATGCAGTCGGGGGGTTTGGGCATTTTGTAAACGCAACTCTACTCAACAAAACGCGATCATTCGTTGTCGCAACGCTAAAGGGAAAAATAAGTAGAACTCGCGATGGAACAATATCGCAACGCTAACTCTTAAAGTGAATTTAATGAAAATTACTATTTAGTATATGAAAAAGCTACTTTAAATATTCCGGTATTGCTACTTGCAATACTATAAAATTAATTGAACACTTTTATAATCTAATTTTAAACAATAGAAAACAGGAAAAATTCTAAAAATTGCCAAAGACAATCGCGATATCGTAATTCGCAACTCTAAAGCAAACGCGACTATCATTTTATCGCAACTCTAAAGCAAACGCGATTATCATTTTCTCGCCACACTAATGAAAGGCCGCGACGTTATTTCGCAACTCTAATACAACCCGTAATTAATTTATCGTAACACTAATAAGAAAAATCGCGAGTGGAGGGATGACATGTAGCAGTGCAACCATTTAGGAGGTTGCCGATGAACGATCACACTTGTACAGCTCTTGCAGCTGTATGTGTGATCCAGGAACAGTGTCCGACCAATGCAGTCGGGGGGTTTGGGCATTTTGTAAACGCAACTCTACTCAACAAAACGCGATCATTCGTTGTCGCAACGCTAAAGGGAAAAATAAGTAGAACTCGCGATGGAACAATATCGCAACGCTAACTCTTAAAGTGAATTTAATGAAAATTACTATTTAGTATATGAAAAAGCTACTTTAAATATTCCGGTATTGCTACTTGCAATACTATAAAATTAATTGAACACTTTTATAATCTAATTTTAAACAATAGAAAACTGGAAAAATTCTAAAAATTGCCAAAGACAATCGCGATATCGTAATTCGCAACTCTAAAGCAAACGCGACTATCATTTTATCGCAACTCTAAAGCAAACGCGATTATCATTTTCTCGCCACACTAATGAAAGGCCGCGACGTTATTTCGCAACTCTAATACAACCCGTAATTAATTTATCGTAACACTAATAAGAAAAATCGCGAGTGGAGGGATGACATGTAGCAGTGCAACCATTTAGGAGGTTGCCGATGAGCGATCACACTTGTACAGCTCTTGCAACTGTATCGTGTGATCCAGGAACAGTGTCCGACCAATGCAGTCGGGGGGTTTGGGCATTTTGTAAACGCAACTCTACTCAACAAAACGCGATCATTCGTTGTCGCAACGCTAAAGGGAAAAATAAGTAGAACTCGCGATGGAACAATATCGCAACGCTAACTCTTAAAGTGAATTTAATGAAAATTACTATTTAGTATATGAAAAAGCTACTTTAAATATTCCGGTATTGCTACTTGCAATACTATAAAATTAATTGAACACTTTTATAATCTAATTTTAAACAATAGAAAACAGGAAAAATTCTAAAAATTGCCAAAGACAATCGCGATATCGTAATTCGTAACTCTAAAGCAAACGCGACTATCATTTTATCGCAACTCTAAAGCAAACGCGATTATCATTTTCTCGCCACACTAATGAAAGGCCGCGACGTTATTTCGCAACTCTAATACAACCCGTAATTAATTTATCGTAACACTAATAAGAAAAATCGCGAGTGGAGGGATGACATGTAGCAGTGCAACCATTTAGGAGGTTGCCGATGAACGATCACACTTGTACAGCTCTTGCAGCTGTATGTGTGATTCAGGAACAGTGTCCGACCAATGCAGTCGGGGGGTTTGGGCATTTTGTAAACGCAACTCTACTCAACAAAACGCGATCATTCGTTGTCGCAACGCTAAAGGGAAAAATAAGTAGAACTCGCGATGGAACAATATCGCAACGCTAACTCTTAAAGTGAATTTAATGAAAATTACTATTTAGTATATGAAAAAGCTACTTTAAATATTCCGGTATTGCTACTTGCAATACTATAAAATTAATTGAACACTTTTATAATCTAATTTTAAACAATAGAAAACTGGAAAAATTCTAAAAATTGCCAAAGACAATCGCGATATCGTAATTCGCAACTCTAAAGCAAACGCGACTATCATTTTATCGCAACTCTAAAGCAAACGCGATTATCATTTTCTCGCCACACTAATGAAAGGCCGCGACGTTATTTCGCAACTCTAATACAACCCGTAATTAATTTATCGCAACACTAATAAGAAAAATCACGATTTGCCCAATGGGACGATGGACCGATATATACATCGGCCAAAAAAGCAAAAACTACTACTACTACTACTACAAATACTAAAAGCGAGCATAGTGACAAAGTAGTAACAATAATGACTTCCCATGCTCTGGATGACCCAGAGGATGGGGAGCCATTAGTAGTTGCCCTCTTGAGTGGCAGTTTGCCGGGCCTCTTCGGCTTATAGCCTCTTCTTTCTTCGGGCGCAATGCCCGCTGAAACTTAAATCTAAGCTCGAGTCTTCTAAATCGCAAACAAAAAAAGAACTTATAAAGGTGAAATAAAAATATAAACCGCGGCAGCTGATTGAAGTGCACATGGACTGACCAACGATCACAGTGGTGATCGTTGCACACTCGCATCTGCGTGCTCGAGCAATAAACGTTCGTTTCGAGCCCACTCGCGACCGCGACCGCGAAATTCGAAAAATCGAAAGGCGAAACCAGAGACGAGAGCATGCTCTACTCGTGCCAGTTTCACCGTCGATTTTTCAAATAAATTTCCAGAAACAGGTTGGTCACACGAAAAAACGCGCCTACCCGACCCGAGACTGTGCCAACCTGCCCGGCCCTACCTACTTATAATTATCAGACACACCAGAAAGTATACTACCTATCCTACCTAGCGCTATATTTAAAAAATTGCAAAACATGCACACCAACACACTCACTCCACGGTTCTCTCTCAAACGCTCGGGCGCAAAGGTCCTACACTAGAGAGGACGTCCCGGGACGCCTCCGACACCCGAGCTTAGCAAATCACATGCACACTCTAAGGTACGTACCATTTTCCTGAAATCAACCAACGAAGGCTAGCGACCATTGCGTAAAGCGCGATAAAAGTTAATCTCAATTTTAATTACAAATATTCATAATTCAGAGAGTGTGTTGATTTTTCAATGAATCTTTGTTTTTACAGGTTGTGATTGATATGATATTTGTTTGAATTTATTTTTTATTATTTAGATTTGTAGTAAATAAAATAAATACTAAGCGACGCAATTCCACAGCCTAACCACACACACTATGTGGAAAGTTGCGTCGTGCACGATACGCTAACTCATCGTCAGTCGCTTACAAATTATTATAAAATCAATGGTCATCGTACTCATTGCCTTTCTCTCACCCAAGTAGCACCTGAGCACGTGAGTGAGATCCTGGCATTGAATGCGGAAGGGGTTAAACCTGAAAATCCTGATCTAAAAAGATGATTAGTTTGTGTAATTTTTATTTAACGGACTAACGTTCTTTGATTTTATATTTTACTACTTCGTTTCTGATTAAATTTACTTTATTAATTTAATAGTAACTAAGTAACTCTACTTTATTAATTTAACAAATTAGAGCAAAATTTTAATATTGCAAAAAAAGTAGCGTTAATTGAAAAGGATTGAGGCTCGATCAAATGGAATTATTAACTCTAAATATATTATTAAAAAAGAAATAATCTCAGGCGATCTTTTTATCAAAGCATATATTGGAAAGTGTAGAAGCAGTGTTCAAAATTATTGCTTTGATTCAAAAATCTGCCTGTCGCGAAGTGCCTTCTTGCACGTAAAATATCACACATTCTTGTACGGAAAAAATGAATTTTAACTCATATTTTAAATTCTTGCCAAAGTGAAATAAACGAACGTGACTTAATATTGTCACGATCGATTCATAGCTAAAAATCAAGTATATTTATGTCATACAGGTATATTCGTGTAGATATTTGCCATTTGCAAATATTCATACGGAATATTAACATGCGTATTTATAAGTAACACGAATATATTTTCAAGTGCATATGTTGAACCTAATTATTAAAAAACTAATTATTATAATCGCGATGTGCAAGAAGACCTATCCTAAACTAATAAATTTGAAAAAAGAATGTTACTACTCACGGGTATGAGGAATACCCGCGGTCACTATGCTCGCAAAAAATTCTACGTAATACAACCAGTCACCCGTGTCGATTCGGACCTTTCGTCCTACGACATGATTGAGTGACCAGAGGGACAAAAATGCATGCGACTCACGATAAGATGCGAGGAACGTAGTCATCGATGATATGGTAGCCCAGGGAAAGTCGTCGTGAAGACCGTTATCAAGGAGGAGTCATGCAATCGCATCATGGAAAAAACTGTAACAATGCATCGAATATTATAATTTGCTCTTAGATATAACGTTAATTAATTGGAAAATTTAAAGCAGTGGAAGATTAATGTCTATTAATCTCTATTAAAATTTTAATGACAATAATCAAATTAGGAGTAGCAAATTGAAATATAAACAATAGAATTAAATAATTTACATATTGCTTACATTCTTGGCTTTTGAAGCACCACTAGGTCCTTTTCAGGAAGCAGGAGGAAGAGGAAGGAGTGATAAACCTTTAACAAAACACATGTCTTCTTATACATATATAAATAATACATGCGCGAATAATTTATTTTGAAAATTAAGTAATGATTCAGCAAAAAATTTCTAAACAACGTAATATGGAATTCTATGAAATCCTTAAACTTTAATAACAATAAGAAAGTTAAACTGTTAGTGAACTCTAATTAACAACTGTAACAACTGAAACTCTGATATTAAAGTATAAAATCAGACTTGTTTTTTCATTTTGAATAATTAAAGCAAAATACAAGGAATAAAATTAATTGGAGTACAATATGCAAAAATTCTTACATGCTTAGTTTTGAAGCATCACTGCTTCCTTCCAGAAACACAGGAAAAAGTAGAAATTATGAAAAACTAAAACAAAACATATGAAATATTATAATTTAATTTGTTCTTAAAAATATATCATTCATTGTTAAAAAAGTCTAAGGTAATGAAAAATAAAACTCTATTCAAACTTGAAATATTAAAGAAATAAAAATTGATATTGTTTTAAAATCCAATTACTATACAAATTTTTCTCATTATATTATATTAATATTTTCTCGTTTCAATATACAAAAATATAATAATTTTGCAATAGATTGTTTCCTAATAACAATTAAATGATTTGCATAACTTCCTATATATTAATATAAAAACATTAATTAATTACTTAATAGTATATCCGATTATTAACGATAATCTATATACCCGGAACATTTTTATATGTGAACAGTTTTAAATGTGATTTATTTCACCTCTTTTTCTTTCATCTTAATATTTTCAACAAATTATGCAACTATTTATAAAATGGTGTTATTATATGCCAATTGTAAGCTGTATAGCAATTATTTAGCAAATATCGATTACTAGTGATCCAATAAAAAAAGAAAATAGTCGTACACGTACCCTGCTTTGTTATAATACTTCAATCGTTACCAAATCTGCATGAGAAATCAACGACTCGATTTATTAATAATCATCTATGACGTCCATCTTGTTTCAGTTCGAATTATCGATTGTTAATCGCTTGTGGCGTCTGTGATCTGAACCTCTATTCTTTCAGTCATGTAACCAGCCAATAATCTACACAAAAGAACACCAACAATTTCAAATAAATGTACGACAAAACCAATAATTTGCAATAACAGAAGAAATTATAATAAAGGCCGGTAATGTGAATTATCGATAATTTTAACCATTAGAAAAACAGTCAAGGATAAATGTATAATAAATCATATAATTTACAACAATGAAACCAGTTATAGTGAAATAAAGTAATAATAGAACCCAAATTCTACTTCAAAGATCGATAATATGAACGATCAATAACTGTAAATTGACAAATACGCAGTCAATAATAAAAGTAAAAGAAAATTTCGAGATACAATATAATTTTACTAAGATTATAATCAATAAATGATTAAATACGAACGAACCATTTGAATGAACCAGATAGAAGTGTAGAATCGTTGATAAAATCGAAATAAAACAACAGGATGACGCTCGAATTTTCGCTGCATGACCTTTAGAAACATGTCACCCCTCGGTTAGGTTGAAACTACGACTTTCCAATATTCTGGACCAATCGGAGCGCTTGATATGACGTCACAATTTATTGCGCCAATAGGAACGCTCAATTTCAGTTGATAGTATTCTGCGCCAATAGGTACGCTCGATTTGACTTCGCAATATATTCCGCCAATAGAAACGCTCGATTTTCGTATACACGAGCGCGCGCAAATTTATTGTATTCAAACAGTCAAATTGATGAAATTAAGAAATAGAAAACATATTTAAGACAATGTTCAGTAACAATTACGAATAAGATTATGTTTTTAATGAAAATCTTTTATATTACATGAGTGTAGCTGCTGCTATTAAACAAAATATTATATTAGTAAGAATATCATTACGGTATATTGCTTAATTATTCATACAATTATTAATAAATACATTTCAATAAATACAATACAATACAATAGAAATAGAAAAACGTGACAAAAGTGTTAGCAATTTACAATGGTCTTTGAGAATTAATAGCGGAACTATCATGAAAAGAGACATTTCTTTAATTGAAAATAATTTATTATCATAATTTACTCTGCTATTAATTGATGTATAAATTCTAAAATTTTTATTACTATAACATGATCTTATATTTGAAAGTAAAACAAACTTGTACGTGTAAGAACATTTTAGATTTATATATTTAATAATTAATTATTGAATAATGGTATATGCTTGTAATTAAGTTATGAAAATTGATAAAATATTATGATGAATCATCAAAGTAGAAAATGTTTGTAAAAGAATGACGAAAAATCAATAATTATTGCAAATAGAAATATTATGTAGATTCTTTCACTTCTCGACTCTTGACCACTGGTCAACTTCATCTTTGGCTATTATAGTAAAATTATGTTTGTCATAAACTGATATTGAATATTGATTAAAACAGTTCTACGTCAAAAAGTAGTACCATAGAAATGCAAATTTAGTTTCAACTGATAAAAAATATAAAAATTATAGAAAATTATTAAAATAAATTGTTGAAAGCGTTAATTTACAAAAAAAATTAAAAAATTATTAGATTCGTTTGTGTTATAATGGAAAAACCAACTTTTAAGAAATCAACAAACCGTTACCGTTCGACTGGCATTTCAGCACACTGTCAAGTGTATACCAGTGGTATATAAGGAACACGAGCTTAACACACAGCATGCGCATTCTAAGGTACATACTATTTTCCTAAAATCGACTGACGAAGGCTAGTGACCATTGCGTAAAGCGTAATAAAACACATCTGAGGAAATGATATCGTTAAAATAAATGTAAGTAGACTTGGAATTATAATTGTAATTGACGGCAATATTAAAAGCGTGGTTACACTTAATCTGGCGGATAATATTATCAAAAATTGTCTCGACATTTTTCATATTTGAAGTTGTAACGAATGAGAAAAAGCGACGCAATTCCACGGCCTAACACACTCACACACGTACACACACAATGTGAAAAATACGTCGTGCACGATACACTAACACATCGTCGAGACTCAATCAAATGGAATAATTGACTCTAAATATATTACTAAGAAAGAAATAATCTCAGGCGATCTCTTTATCAAAGCACATACTCGAAAATGCAGAAGCAGTGTTCAAAATTATTGCTTTGATTCAAAATCTGCCTGTCGGGAAGTATCTTCTTGCACGTAAAATTTCACACATTCTTGTACGGGAAAAAAATGAATTTTAACTCATATTAAAATTTTAGCCGAAGTGAAATAAACGAATGTGATTTAATATTGTCACGATCAATTCATTGCTAAAAATCAAGTATATTTATGTCATACAGGTATATTCGTGTAGATATTTGCCATTTGCAAATATTCATACGGAATATTAACATGCATATTTATAAGTAACACGAATATATTCTCGAGTGTATATGTTTAATCTAATTATTAAAAAACTAATTATTATAATCGCGCTGTGCAAGAAGACCTATCCTAAATTAATAAATTTGAAAAAAGAATGTTACTACTCATGGGTATAAAAAATACCCGCGGTTACTATGCTCGCGAAAAATTTTACGAAATACAACCAGTAACCTGTGCCGATTCGGACCGTTCATCCCACGACATGATTGAGTGACCGGAGGAACATAAACACATGCGACTCACCGTTCGAAGCAGAGAAACAGAGGACGTTACCATGGATGCTGCACTATCCCAGCGAATATTATCAGGGAGACTAACATCAGGCAGGAACCGTTGAAAGGCTAATGGTAGAAATGGAGGTTGCGAAAAATCTGTTACAAAACAAAACACGATGAGTGATTGCTGACTATTTGAAAAGTTGGAGATAATGAAAAATGAAGGTTCATTAACTTTAGTAACTATAGTAATAATAAAGATTGAAATTCTAATTGTTACGACCGTTCACGGAGAGACGCGGTCGCGAGGAAAACTTGTATATTTAACAATATTTAATATTGTAATGAACACGTTACAAATTATTTAGCGATGAATACAATTAGTTTGTTACGGGAATTCGACCCGACTTTAGGATATCTCTCAATGTATTCGTTAGACTAAGCGATTTTAATTTTATTCGTCATAACCTCCCAATGTATTCCGTTTGAATCTTTAAATGATACTGATTGCCCTTCGATTTTTTCTTTGTCTTCTCTGGGAGACGACCCCCACTACGCTCGGATCGCGCCACCGTTCGCGCCTATGATTACGTATACCACCTTCTTTGTGTAGATGAAATAACGGACCGAAGGCGAATCGACGTTTCTAGAACTCGCTGTTTGATAACAACTATGCGCTTGTCGCTACATTCTGTATATTTCGCCGTTCCTGTAAGACGATCTGTCTGCAATACTGTAGTACCACGGGCGATGGTTAGGAACACGGCCTATGGTAAGTCTCGTGGCGTAACACTAATAAACTTTGATAAGTATGAAAACTGAAACTCTATTACGGAAGTTTAAAATCTAAAAATTAAGAATCTAATGATTTCTGTCATATGTTATAATATATATATGTATAATATATTAATCATTTGTTTCATAATTGGGTATTAAGACTTTAACACTTATTTTATTTTAATGAAAGAATAACCACCGACATTGCTAACCTTCCAAATTTTTCAATCAAATTGTACTTATTAATTGACAGTAATCAAAGACAAATATACAGAATAGACGTAATTGAAGTACAATATGTAAAAATACTTACGTTCTTGGCTTTTGAGCCACTATTAGAACATTCTTAAAGAAGATGAAGAAGTTGAAGCAGTGACATGTCTATAACAAAACATAAGATATCATTAATATTGTTAATACATAATAACAAGATTAAACTCTAATAAGTATGAAAATTGGAACTCCATTAGAAAAATTTGAGAACAAAACATTCAGTAATTTATCACGCGCATCAGACAGTTTTATTGTAATTTAATGTTAAGACTTTAAGACTTTATTTCAATTAAAAAGGACATTTACAGTTTTCGAAATTATCAATCATTAATATTTAATAATTAACAATATTTCAAACAAAATATAATAAATAGAACAGTCGGGTTGGCGTTAGGGGCGTTTAATGAATCTTCACCGGTGTTGTTCATTGTTGTCGCACAGACGTTTATTACACAAATATGGTTGATACAAGATTGACAAGCGGACGCGGTAACTAGACGCTAATGACAATGACCCTAGGTTCGATGTAGCGAATCCACGGTCCACGGGATAACGAATATATATATATATATATATAATATATATATATTTTTTTTTTTTTTTCGTTCTTTTGTTTCGATTGAGAAAGAGATCTATCCAAGCACCTGCAACTTAAAAATAAGCTAAAATCTGTTATATCAAGTCTAAGCGTGCAAAAGCCCAACGATGTGTTTGCTTTTTAGCGATAAATTGTTTCAAACGAGTTCTCGCTATTATGGCTAGTACTGTAGAAATCCTTCGTCAAGGCACTCGTTAAATAAGAAGAAAATTCTGAAAGAACGAAAGTCTCCGCAGAGATTGGAGAAATGAAAATTGAATAAAATCTGACTTTCCAACGAAAAATCATTTTTCGAACCTCTCTGCGGTACTTGTCTTGGAATGAGAATGGAAACTAGTCAATTTGAGATGAAGATGAAGATGCGTCAGGCTTTCGCCAGATTCGAGAATGATCGTTACTTTTTCTCCGTCTTTCGTTTAATTTCTCGATGGCCTAATTGCAGCAACCTGGAGTCCATACTGAACGTGTATCATAGTTATTAATCGCGCCATGTGATTTGCCAGGAATAACGTGAAATAAATTTTTATTTAAAAAAACACCTTCCAACGAAAATTCACACCTATGAAATCCCCGACAAGTTCATTTCTGTAATGATTAATTACCGAATGATTTTAAAAATAGTACGAGTTTACGGTTGTACGAACTATTTTATGAAAAAGATAGTAATCCGACGATGTTAAAAATCTAAGTATGATGAAGATGTACGTGCAACAAATACTCACGGGTAAAACCAACGAGACTAATAATAAAATCAATGAATTACAAAAAAAGAGCTACAGGCAAATATCTTATAATATACAGTGGCACAATCAGCAATTTATTATAAAATAATTGATCCGAGCAGAATCTTATTTAGAATTATAAAACAAAGTTGCTGAATATGATAGACATTGTCGAATACTAATTGAATAAAATCATTTAGTTAATTTTCATAGAATTTGATATTTCTTCAACGAATCAATAAATCTCCCGCTAATAGCCTAATAGATCCTTTGATAGATCTAACGAAGAAATGTCTAACCGCGATTACAACCAATTAGTTCATATTATTCGCTATATAATTAATATGTATATCACGTACAGCAATGTAGGCGGTATGGAAGAAGAAAAGCCATCTTATGTTACAACTATAACGAGTAAATTTATTCGTTTAACTTAAGAGGAATTAGAAAGGTACCTGACTTTTAAATGAACATCAAATAAGAATTTTGAATATCGCACACAGTGATGTAGGTGTTATTCAAGAAAAAAGAACATTTTATTTTGTAATTAGCAGGAGTAAATGAACGAATATCGATAATATAATATAATGCTTAATATGAATTTTATCTGTCTGATTATTTAATACCTTAACTTATTTCACAGTAACGTCATCGACTGCCGTTAGGCTTTTTTCCCCTTTTTGTTCAAACTAATTGATAGTCGAAAACTAGTATCAGAGAAGCGTGAGTTTAGTGTTAATTTATAGAAACTATTAAATTGATAAAAATGGATATCGTATTAAATTGTTAAAGACGCCAATTTACGATAAAAATTAAGAAATTGTTCAATTTGACTTTGTTATAATGGGAAAACCCTATTTTGCTATATCAAATAATCGTTACCGTTCTATTGACATCCCGACACCTTGTCAAGTTATAAAAGGGACACGCAAGTCGCGCGCGAGCTCTTTTGTGCTTGAACACCCGGAGAGTGAACATCAAAAAGGAACTTAAATATAAGGTAAATAAAAAAAAAATATCAAATAATAACATTCAAACTAGTAATTTATAACGTCTAAACCATTAATTCACAACACTTAAGTAATTAATTTATAACATTTAAGCCATTAACTTCTAATATTTCAACTATTAATTTATAACATTTAAGCCACTAATTTATAACACTTAAGCTATTAATTTATAACGTTTAAGCTATTAATTTATAACGTTTATGCTATTATTTTATAACATATAAGCTATTGATTTATAATGTTTAAGCTATTAATTTATAACACTTAAGCTCTTAATTTACAACATTTCTACAATTAAGCTATTAACTTTTAACATTTGAACTATTAATTTATAACATTTAAGACATTTATTTATAACATTTAAGCCATTAATTTCTAACTTTTAAGCTATTGATTTATAACGTTTAAGCTATTAATTTATGACATTTAAGCCGTTAATTAACAGCATTTAAACCATTACTTACGAACAATTAAAGCATTAATTTACAATATTTAAGCCATTACTTCATAACAATTATACCATTAATTTATAACAATCAAACAATTAGTTAACGACTTTTATACCATTACTTAATAATAATTAAAGCATTAATTTATAATATTTAAACCACTAATTTATAAAATTTGAACTATTAATTATCAACATTCAAAACTTTTATTTATAATATTTAAACCATTAATTTGTAGAAAATCAGTGGCTATGCAAAGAGTAACTATTCAGCGTCTATGCATGAAATGTAATTCTTCATGTCCACTCAAAGCCAAGGAATCAACACCATATTTATGGAATTGGCCAAACAAGTGCGATCTAATCGAAGACAACGAGATCTTATTGTACATTTATGTGTACTACAATTGATAAGTCGCATGGTTTGGTTTATTCGCTGATAAGTTCAATGTTCAAATGTTATTATGCACCTATACTGTACCTATTGTAATTAATAAATTTCAATACACGCTATTTCTTTGTTTTCGAATAATTTTACGTTTCACCTGCCGATGCTTAAAAATTCATTACTTAAATGGGGTACGAGCATAGCTACCTCTCCGTGGTGAATCTCGGTAATTGGTATCGTTTTCCAAATAATGGTACATGAAGTACTATTCTGAATATTAGAAAATTTATTTAACATTAATTTTAATATTAGATTTAAATTGCTACTGGGAAAGTACCTACATTAATATTTCTGGTTATTACAATTTGAAAAACGCTATCATGCTAAAAACTACTTTAATATAGTCTAGTCTAGATCATCCAAAACTATTTTAGTGATCTAGACTGGACTAATACCTCCCTATGGGGGCACCGCGGGATGTTGTGGGCCACCGTGGGGTGCGTGCGCTTTTGCCTTAATTATTCATAAGGTAAATACAGATGTTAAGTGCATTGTAATTCCATTCTGTACAATGATACTTATCCATCTTGGAACGAAAAATAAAAATCTCTTCTCTTTTCATCCCTTCGCTTACTACACAGAAAAAATTGCTCTCGCGATTTATCGGTTCGCGATCGCTCAGTTCTTTCAAACTGTCGCGTGGCATACTCTTATATCTTTTTACGCAGGCCCATGATCACGTAGAGTCAGAACTCGACATTCTTGCCAACAGGTTGAATGTCGAGACCGATGCATAATGTTAAATAACTCATGGGCGGGTCTCGTGCGTAGTCACCTCCTCGTGGTGAGACCTGGTAATTGGCATCGTTTTCCAAAGATTAATCAGTTGATTAATCTTTGGAAAACGATACCAAGCTAAGAACTACGCACCAGTCCAGTTTGGGTCACTAAAAGCCGCGAAAAGAATTTTGGATGATCTAGACTGGACTGCACCGTGGGACACCGAGGGACGTCGTTGGACAACGTGGGACAACGTGGGACAACGTGGGACAACGTGGGACAACGTGGGACAACGTGGGACAACGTGGGATATGTCTTGACTCTCAAATCCATTCTGAGTCCATTCTGTACAATGATACTTATCTGACTTGGAATGAAATATAAAAATCGATTCTTCTTTGCCATTGAGTCTTGCGATTATTTTGTGCACTGGAGTGCGTCGCGTGAATCCATTGATTCTTTCAAAAGATCGCGAACTCGTTCGTTCGCGCCGCGATTTGTCTTTCATTGTCTGTTTGTCCGAGCTTCTTTTTATTTTCCCATTTTTAAGGGAAGATTATTGTGGTGATGTTGGAGAATATTAAACAGTTTAGTACAATGACTCAAATGTTCCTTTCGCAAGACGCGAAATTGTATATGCTGTGTCAATAGCTTCGATTAAATAAATTATTGTTTTATTTCCGATTTATGAAATCATTCTCTTATTTCAAACGAATTTTTAACGAATTGTCTTATTGTTTCAAATTGAGTTATATCTCAATAAATCACTTATGAAATTCAATTTCTTTTGTTGTATTATGTGAATTTGCTACTGCTAACGTCATAAACTTGCAACTTGGTAACAGTTAGATTTAAATAATTCGAAACAAGGTTTCGCGTGCGTTTGTCAAGTATTCCTTAAGTATATTTAGTGGCGAACTTTTGAATTCTTACAAATATTTTCCAATATTTATAACTCGCGAGTATAGTGTATTAGTGGAATGTATATTTCTTATTCTAATAACGAAAATTCACAGTATATATTCTAATTGCGAACAGTATAATTCTTGCAAGTGATTGCATTGCATTCACGATATTCATAAGCATTTGTTAGCTATCGAGAAATATCTCACAATTTTCAACTTACATTTTCATACTTGTTCCAATTTCTTAATAATAATTTTTAAGTATAAAGAAATAGCAGTATTTTCTAAATAAACGTTCGATAGGAAAAAGAAGAAAATTGTCGAAACAACGTTTCGCTTCTTTTCCACCCCCCCAACCCGCCCCTAAACTGCTTTATTTTCAGGGAATATTTGTGACCGCGCGCAATGCGGTTGTAGAGTCAGTGTTTGCTACGTAATAGCTTCTTTTCAATATTTTAAAATCACGATAGTCTTGATCAAATTTGATCGAATAATCATACGCGAAAATAATAAAATTTTATCAATCAAATTTGTACGCGCTATTAGATTTCTTGTTCGCCGATCATAATTTAAGCGGTCGCGGTAACGTAGTCTTTTATTTTTTTTTTTTTTTATATATTTATTTTGTTGAATTTTCGTTTTCGGTATTAGAGTCAGTGCCTCCCTCAAGAGGATAAAGCCTCTTCAGGAGCTCAAGAATGTAAGTAATTTTATATATTGTATTTCAATTTGTTCTATTTAGTATATTTTGTTTGAAATACTGTTAATTATAAAATAAAAATGATTGATAATTCAAAAAGCTGTAAATGTCCTTTTTAATTGAAATAAAGTCTTAAAATCTTAGCATTAAAGTACAATAAAACTGTCTGATACGTATAAAAAATCACTGAATATTTTGTTCTCAAACTTTTATATTAGAGTTCCAATTTACATACTTATTAGAGTATATTCTTAATTATTGGTAAAGTTTCGAGTTTGTTATTATGTATTAACGATATTAATGATATCTTATGTTTGGTTATAGACATACCACTGCTTCAACTTCTTTACCTTCTTTGGGAATCTTCTAACAGTGGCTCAAAAGCCAGGAATGTAAGTATCTTTACATATCGTATTTCAATTATGTCTATTCTGTATATTTTTTTTGATCACTATTAATTAAGAAATACAATTTGATTGAAAATTTGACAGATTAGAATCTTCTGGGGTAATTCTTTCATTAAAATAAAATAAGTGTTGAAGTCTTAATACCGAATTATGAAACAAATGACTAACGTATTTCAGAAATCATTAGATTCTTAATTTCTAGATTTTTTACTTTCATATTAGAGTTTCAGTTTTTATACTAACTAAAGTTTATTAGTATTTCAATCTTTATTATTACTAAAGTTACTACAGTTAATAAACTTTTATTTTTCATTATCTCCAACCTTTTAAATAATCAGCAATCACTCATCGTGTTTTGTTCTGTAACAGATTCTTCGCAACCTCCATTTCCACCACTGGACCCTACACAGTTCCTGATGATATTCATCCTCTGTTTCTCCGCTTCGAACGGTGAGTCGCATGCGTTTCTGTTCCTCCGGTCACTCAATCATGTCGTAGGATGAAAGGTCCGAATCGGCACGAGTGACTGGTTGTATTACGTAGAATTTTTTGCGAGCATAGTGACCGCGGGTATTCCTCATACCCGTGAGTAGTAACATTCTTTTTTCAAATTTATTAGTTTAGGATAGGTCTTCTTGCACATCGAGATTATAATAATTAGTTTTTTAATAATTAGGTTCAACATATGCACTTGAAAATATATTCGTGTTACTTATAAATACGCATGTTAATATTCCGTATGAATATTTGCAAATGGCAAATATCTACACGAATATACCTGTATGACATAAATATACTTGATTTTTAGCTATGAATCGATCGTGACAATATTAAGTCACGTTCGTTTATTTCACTTTGGCAAGAATTTAAAATATGAGTTAAAATTCATTTTTTCCGTACAAGAATGTGTGATATTTTACGTGCAAGAAGGCACTTCGCGACAGGCAGATTTTTGAATCAAAGCAATAATTTTGAACACTGCTTCTACACTTTCCAATATATGCTTTGATAAAAAGATCGCCTGAGATTATTTCTTTTTTAATAATATATTTAGAGTTAATAGTTCCATTTGATCGAGCCTCAATCCTTTTCAATTAACGCTACTTTTTTTGCAATATTAAAATTTTGCTCTAATTTGTTAAATTAATAAAGTAGAGTTACTTAGTTACTATTAAATTAATAAAGTAAATTTAATCAGAAACGAAGTAGTAAAATATAAAATCAAAGAACGTTAGTCCGTTAAATAAAAATTACACAAACTAATCATCTTTTTAGATCAGGATTTTCAGGTTTAACCCCTTCCGTGCCCATTGTCAGGATCTCATTCACGTGCCCAGGTGCTACTTGAATGGGAGAAAGACATTGGGCACGATGATCTAGAATTAAGTAATGTAATAATTTCTCAGCGATTGACGAAGCGTTAGTGTATCGTGCACGACGTATTTTCCACATTATGTATGTGTGTTGTTAGGCCGTGGAATTGCGTCGTTTTCTTCTCATTCGTTACAATCTCAAATACTAAAAATGTCGAGACATATATCGATTCAATTTACGTCTCGATACAATCACAATTTCTGATAATATCATCCACGCGATTAACTGCAACCACGCTTTTAATATTGCCGTAAATTACAATTATAATTCCAAGTTTACTTACATTTATTTTAACGATATCATTTCCTCAGACGTGTTTATCACGTTTTACGCAATGGTCACTAGCCTTCGTCAGTCGATTTCAGGAAAAAGGTACGTACCTTAGAGTATGCATGTTGTGTTAAGCTCGGGTGTCGGAGGCGTCCCGGGACGTCCTCTCTAGTGTAGGACCTTTGCACCCGGGCGTTTGTGTGAGAACCGTGGAGCGGGTGTGTTGGTGTGCATGTTTTGCCATTTTTAAATATAGCGCTAGGTAGGATAGGTAGTATACTTTCTGGTATGTCTGTTAATTATAAGTAGGTAGGGCCGGGCAGGTTGGCACAGTCTCTGGTCGGGTAGGCGCGTTTTTTCGTGTGACCAACCTGTTTCTGGAAATTTATTTGAAAAATCGACGGTGAAACTGGCACGAGTAGAGCATGCTCTCGTCTCTGGTTTTTCCTTTCGATTTTTCGAATTTCGCGGTCGCGGTCGCGAGTGGGCTCGAAACGAACGTTTATCGCTCGAGCACGCACGTGCGAGTGAGCAACGATCACCGCTGTGATCGTTGGTCAGTCCATGTGCACTTCAATCAGCTTCCGCGGTTTATATTTTTATTTTCAAATTTTTTTTTTGTTTGCGATTTAGAAGTCTCGAGCTTAGATTTAAGTTTCAGCGGGCATTGCGCCCGAAGAAAGAAGAGGCTATAAGCCGAAGAGGCCCGGCAAACTGCCACTCAAGAGGGCAACTACTGATGGCTGCCCATCCTCTGAGTCATCCAGAGCATGGGAAGTCATTATTGTTACTACTTTGTCACTATGCTCGCTTTTAGTATTTTTAGTCATAGTAGTAGTTTTTGTTTTTTTGACCGATGTATATATCGGTCCATCGTCCTATTGGGCAAATCGCGATTTCTCTTATTAGTGTCGCGACAGATTAATTACGGGTTGTATTAGAGTAGCGAAATAACATCGCGGCTTTTTATTAGTGTCGCGAGAGAATGTTTACGGTTTGAATTAGAGTTGCGATAAAATGATAATCGCGTTTGTTTTAGAGTTGCGAATTACGATATCGCGATTGCCTTTTGCAATTTTTATTATGAATTTTTAGAATTTCCTATAGAACTATACGTATCAGAATTTATCCTGTTTTCTATTGTTTAGAATGAGATTATAAAAATGTTATTTTTCAATTATTTTTATAGTATTGCAAGTAGCAATACCAGAATATTTTTCATATTTTAAGTAGTAATTTTCATTAAATTCAGTTTAAAAGTTAGCGTTGCGATATTGTTTCATCGCGAGTTCTACTAATTTTTCCTGTTAGCGTTGCGATAACGAATGATCGCGTTTTCTTAAGTAGAGTTGCGTTTATAAAATGCCCAAACCCTCCGACTGCATTTGTCGGACACTTTTCCTGGATCACACGATACAGCTGCAAGAGCTGTGCAAGTGTGATCGTTCATCGGCAACCTCCTAAATGGTTGCACTGCGATATGTCAGCCCTCCACTCGTGATTTTTCTTATTAGTGTTGCGATAAATTAATTGCGGGTTGTATTAGAGTTGCGAAATAACATCGCGGCTTTGCATTAGTGTGGCGAGAAAATGATTACGGTTTGAATTAGAGTTGCGATAAAATGATAATCGCGTTTGCTTTAGAGTTGCGAATTACGATATCGCGATTGCCTTTTGCAAATTTTAGAATTTTTCCTGTTTTCTATTGTTTAAAATTAGATTATAAAAGTGTTCACTTTATTTTATAGTATTGCAAGTAGCAATACCAGAACATTTAAAAAAGCTTTTTCATATATTAAATAATTATTTTCATTAAATTCACTTTAAGAGTTAGCGTTGCGATATTGTTCCATCGCGAGTTCTACTTATTTTTCCCTTTAGCGTTGCGACAACGAATGAACGCGTTTTGTTAAGTAGAGTTGCGTTTACAAAATACCCAAACCCTCCGACTGCATTTGTCGGACACTGTTCATGGATCACACGTACAGCTGCAAGAGCTGTGCAAGTGTGATCGTTCATCAGCAACCTCCAAAATGGTTGCAGTACGATCCCTCGCTATTAGTGTTGCGTATTGTTTAAATACGAGTGCGTAGATTTAAATTTATTATTGTTGCGTCTCAAGTTTCGGGAATTTTCAGACTTTTCTTTTTTTTATTTTAATGATAGATTAATTGATATTGCAGATATAACAAAGCACTCTTCGCGTTTGATTTTGAGAATTTTCTGCTTCATAAATATTAGTAGTAAATTAGCGTTGCGAAACAAGAACATTCAGTTCCACTCTCAGCGTGTTGATCGGGTTTATATAGAGTGGAAGACGATCGAATCTTTGTAGCCCTTCTGGCTACAGCTTTGTTTTTCTTTCAGCGCCCCTTATTAGTACGTTTATTACTGAAAATACTGCTAAAAGACTTATTTCTGTATCAGCGTTAACGTTACCATGACTGTTAAAATATAGTACTTTATTACGAATGTAATATATATATACATGTATGAAATTGTGAACGATTTCAACACGTAACAAAGTATTATAATGAAATATCTTAATATTGCTACGAAGGCTTGAAATATTTTAAAAAATTTAATTCATTGCTATTAGAATTAATGCTGATGATTGTTCGTTCTTAGAACCATAGCTGTTAGAATCCTTTCGGCCGCAATATTTTCTATCTTTTCACAGTAACATAAGAGTAACAGTATTTTTATAAATATTCGAATTTCATTTGCATGAAACAAGAGTTCATTCGCGATTATCGTCACGTTTGTAGCAAAAATTCTGCAAAATATGATTTATGCGCATATCTTTCGGTTCACTATGTTGCAAGTCACTATGTTGTTGTAGGAAATAACAGATACCGTTGAAAGTTAAAAGACAAAACAAGTGATTTTATAATAATCGGATTTTCTCTCATCTTAGTTATTGCATATGAAATTTTCAAGTTTTAATTCAGTTTAAATTCAATTACTTAAAATTCTTGTTTTCGACGTAACCCTACTTTCGTTTAAAAAGATACAAATGATTCTCTATATTTGCTAAAATTTAATCAATAGTAATTTGATCTATAATTGACCATTATTAGTAGTTTATTTTTCATATATAAAATGTTCTCGTTTTAAAGATGCCTGTTTCTTTTATATGTATCAAATTCAGTAAATGAGTTTGTTTCAGATTTATTAATTTACAGAAAATACATTTCAGTTACATATTTCAACGTTTCATAGCATATTAAATATATATGCTAGAGGTCCAGATGATTTTTCTTTCATAGTCTGATTGTTCTTGATATCACATTATTAAGAGAAGTATATTACGGCATCGTCACAATTTATAACTTTCGATATCTTCAAAAGTTTAGCACAACGAGTTGTATGTCCATTTTGCAAGATTCTCAATTGTATATACAGTATCGGTATTTTCATTTTCCTTCTCTCGATCCAAGTTAGACAAATGTATCGTTGTTACCGAATGCTGCCAGTATGGTTGCGAATTATTGTACAATATTTGTACTGATCGATGTAATAACTTTCGCAGATTAATCAGTTGATTAATTTTTGGGAAACGATTACATCGATCAACACAAAGATTGTACTATAAATCGATACCAAGCTAAGAACTACGCCAATACAGTGCAGTTTGGATCACCAAAAGCTACGAAGAGAATATTGGGTAATCTAATCTGGACTGCGCCATGGGACACCGTCAGACACCGTAGGACACCGCTGGACAACGGTGGACAACGGTGGACAACGCTGGACAACGGTGGACAACGCTAGACAACGCTGGACAACGCTGGACAGCGGTGGACAACGCTGGACAACGTCGGTCCAGTGTGGGTCACCAAAAGCCGCGAAAAGAATTTTGGATGATCTAGATTAGACTGCAACGTGGGACGACGTGGGACGACGTGGGACGACGTGGGACGACGTGGGACGACGTGAGACGACGTGGGACGACGGGGGACGACGCGGGACGACGTGGGACGACGTGGGACGACGTGGGACGACGCGGGACGACGGGGGACGACGTGGGACGACGTGGGACGACGTGGGACGACGTGAGACGACGTGGGACGACGGGGGACGACGCGGGACGACGTGGGACGACGTGGGACGACGTGGGACGACGCGGGACGACGCGGGACGACGGGGGACAACGCGGGACGACGCGGGACGACGCGGGACGAAGCGGGACGACGCGGGACGACGCGGGACGACGCGGGACGACGCGGGACGACGCGGGACGACGCGGGACGACGCGGGACGACGCGGGACGACGCGGGACGACGCGGGACGACGCGGGACGACGCGGGACGACGCGGGACGACGCGGGACGACGCGGGACGACGCGGGACGACGCGGGACGACGCGGGACGACGCGGGACGACGCGGGACGACGCGGGACGACGCGGGACGACGCGGGACGACGCGGGACGACGCGGGACGACGTGGGACGACGCGGGACGACGCGGGACGACGCGGGACGACGCGGGACGACGTGGGACGACGTGGGACGACGTGGGACGACGTGGAATGCGTGCGTTTTAGCCTTAATTAATCATAAGATAGATATCTATGTTATGTGCATTGTAAGCTCATTCCGTACAAAGATACTTATCAATTTTGGAACGAAAAATATAAATCTAGTCTCTCTTGATCCCCTCGCTTACCACATTGGAAAAATTGTTCCCGCGATTTATCGGTTCGCGATCGCTCAGTTCTTTCAAACTGCGGCGTGGCGTACTCGCTCGCGCGTATCCCGGGTACGTGCGGGTCAACGTGCACTGGACAACTCTTTGGATTCATAGGTCGCCGAAGGATACCTCTTGTCTTGGTGACTACTCGACGACTGCTCGTCGTTTGCCTCGAATCGCGGGTGTTGTCATCACGCTGGTGATACCTGTGAATCTGTTGACGATCGAGTCGCAAGTCCGCAATCCTGTCCGATTGGTACTTCGGTACTTGGACGGGGACCTGCATTTCGCGTCCTCCGTAATTCTGATCGAACCCGTGGGGGTGGATCCCACTGTGCTGTTGGGGCCTTGCCTTTGTAATACTCTTCAGCGGTCCCTCCCCGAGTCCAACATGTTCCGTTCGAGTGTGTTAAATCGCAGGCCCATTTGCTGGTCACTGGTGTCATCGGTAAGTGCCATCGACCGTGATCACGCTGGTGATACCTGTAAATCTGTTGACGATTGAGTCGCGGCTCCGCAATGCTGTCCGATTGGTACTTCGGTACTTGGACAGGGACCTGCATTTCACGTCCTCCGTAATTCTGATCGAACCCGTGGGGGTGGACCCCACTGTGCTGTTGGGGCCTTGCCTATGTAATACTGTTCAGCGGTCCCTCCCCGAGTCCAACATGTTCCGTTGTAGTGTGTTAAATCGCAGGCCCATTTGCTGGTCACTGGTATCATCGGTAAGTGCCATCGACCGTGATCACGCTGGTGATACCTGTAAATCTGTTGACGATTGAGACGCGGCTCCGCAATGCTGTCCGATTGGTACTTCGGTACTTGGACAGGGACCTGCATTTCACGTCGTCCGTAATTCTGATCGAACCCGTGGGGGTGGACCCCACTGTGCTGTTGGGGCCTTGCCTATGTAATACTGTTCAGCGGTCCCTCCCCGAGTTCAACATGTTCCGTTGGGATATGATAAATCGCAGGCCCATTTGCTGGTCACTGATATTATCGGTAAGTGCCATCGACCGTGATAAGATCCAAACGGCGTGACAGGAATCGGGCGAAGGTCAATGCTTGGGTTAGGCTGAACCTTAGGGTTATCTGGTGCACGGGGGTACGTCGCGTAGGTTTGTTAGTTCTTTCGAGAGATCGCGTTTTCTTTCATAGTCTGATTGTTGGAGCTCCTTTTCCATAGTAGCCTCATTTCTTTTCTTTCGTTCCAAGTTAGACAAATGTATCTTTGATACGGAATGTTGCCGATAGGGTTGCGAATTATTGTACGATGTTGTACCGATCGATGTAACCTTTGTGTGTGAGATACATGTTGCGTTGTGTGGGAGATAGATATTGCGACGTGTAAGCTTTGTTTTACGTTTGTAAAGATTCGTGTAACCGCTGCGTTGGAGATATATGTTTCGCAGTTAGGCTACGAAACAGCTTTCTCTTTACGCAGGCCCATGATCACGTAGAGTCAGAACTCGACTTTCCTGCCAACAGGTTGAACGTCGAGACCGATGCATAATGTCAAATAAATCATGGGCGGGTCTCGTGCGTAGTCACCTCCACGTGGTGAGACCTGGTAATTGGCATCGTTTTCCAAAAATTAATCAGTTGATTAATCTTTGGAAAACGATACCAAGCTAAGAACTACGCACCAGGCCAGTTTGGGTCACCAAAAGCCGCGAAAAGAATTTTGCATGATCTAGACTGGACTGCAACGTGGGACCACATTTTACAGGGTTGGGCTCCGTGGGACAGCGTTCAACAACGTTGTGGAGAGTTGGAAAACCATTCTACGGGGTTGAAAATCGTTGGAGATACTTCCACAACGTTGTGGAGGGTTGGAAAACTATTCTACGGGGTTGGAAATCGTTGGAGATACTTCCACAACGTTGTGGAGGGTCTGAAAACAATTTTCCTGTATTGGAAATCGTTCGAGACCCTTCCACTACGATCTGGAGTGTTGGAAAACCATTCAACGGGGTTGGAAATCGTTTTAGATACTTCCACAACGTTGCGGAGGGTTGGAAAACAATTCTCCGGTATTAGGAATCGTTGGAGAGCCTTCCACAACGATCTGGAGGCTTGGAAAACCATTCAACGGAGTTGGAAATCGTTGGAGATACTTCCACAACGTTGTGGAGGGTTGGAAAACAATTCTCCGGTATTAGGAATCGTTGGAGAGCCTTCCACAACGATCTGGAGGGTTCGAAAACCATTCTTCGAGGTTGGAAATCGTTGGAGATACTTCCACAACGATATGGCGTGTTGGACAACCATTCTACGGGGTTGGAAATCGTTTTAGATACTTCCACAACGTTGCGGAGGGTTGGAAAACAATTCTCCGGTATTAGGAATCGTTGGAGAGCCTTCCACAACGATCTGGAGGCTTGGAAAACCATTCAACGGAGTTGGAAATCGTTGGAGATACTTCCACAACGTTGTGGAGGGTTGGAAAACAATTCTCCGGTATTAGGAATCGTTGGAGAGCCTTCCACAACGATCTGGAGTGTTCGAAAACCATTCTTCGAGGTTGGAAATCGTTGGAGATACTTCCACAACGATATGGCGTGTTGGACAACCATTCTACGGGGTTGGAAATCGTTGGAAATACTTCCACAACGTTGTGTAGGGATGGAAAACAGTTCTCCGTTATTAGGAATCGTTGGAGAGCATTCCACAACGATCTGGAGGGTTCGAAAACCATTCTACGGGGTTGGAAATTGGTGGTGAGCATTCCAAATCGATCTGCAGGGTTGGGAAACCATTTCACGGTGTTGGAAATCGTTGGAGAGGATTCCACAACGTTGGGGAGGGTTGGAAATCGTTGGAGAGGCTTCCACAACGTTGGGGAGGGTTGGAAAACAATTCTGCGATATTAGGAATCGTTGGAGAGACTTCCACAATGATCTGGAGGGTGGGGAAGCCATTTTACGGGGTTGGAAATCGTTGGAGATACTTCCACAACGTTGTGGAGGGTAGGAAAACGATTCTCCTGTATTGGAAATCGTTGGAGAGCCTTCCGCTACGATCTGGACGGTTGGAAAACTATTCTACGGGGTTGGAAATCGTTGGAGATACTTCCACAACGATCTGGAGGGTTGGAAAACCATTCTACGGAGTTGGAAATCGTTGGAGATACTTCCACATCGTTGTGGATGGTTGGAAAACAATTCTCCGGTATTAGGAATCGTTGGAGAGCCTTCCACAACGTTCTGGAGGGTTGGAAAACCATTCTACGTTATTCGAAATAGTTGGATAGCCTTCCACAACGTTGTGGAGGGTTGGAAAACAATTCTCCTGTATTGGAAATCGCTGGAGAGCCTTCCACTATGATCTGGAGTGTTGGAAAACCATTCTACGGGGTTGGAAATCGTTGGAGATACTTCTACAACGTTGTGGAGGGTAGGAAAACAATTCTCCTGTATTGGAATTCGTTGGAGAGACTACCACAACGATCTGGAGGGTTGGAAAACCATTCTACGGGGTTGTAAATCGTTGGAGATACTTCCACAACGTTGTGGAGGGTAGGAAAACAATTCTCCTGTATTGGAAATCGCTGGAGAGCCTTCCACTATGATCTGGAGTGTTGAAAACCATTCTACGGGGTTGGAAATCGTTGGAGATACTTCTACAACGTTGTGGAGGGTAGGAAAACAATTCTCCTGTATTGGAAATCGTTTGGAGAGCCTTCGACTACGATCTGGAGTGTTGGAAAACCATTCTTCCGGGTTGGAAATCGTTGGAGATACTTCGACACCGTTGTGGAGGGTTGCAAAACCATTCTCCGGTATTAGGAATCGTTGGAGATACTTCCACAACGTTGTGTAGGGTTGGAAAACAGTTCTCCGGTATTAGGAATCGTTGGAGAGCATTCCACAACGATCTGGAGGGTTCATAAACCATTCTACGGGGTTGGAAATCGGCGGTGAGCCTTCCAAATCGATCTACAGGTTTGGGAAACCATTCCACGGGATTGGAAATCGTTGGAGAGACTACCACAACGATCTGGAGGGTTGGAAAACCATTCTACGGGGTTGTAAATCGTTGGAGATACTTCCACAACGTTGTGGAGGGTAGGAAAACAATTCTCCTGTATTGCAAATCGCTGGAGAGCCTTCCACTATGATCTGGAGTGTTGGAAAACCATTCTACGGGGTTGGAAATCGTTGGAGATACTTCTACAACGTTGTGGAGGGTAGGAAAACAATTCTCCTGTATTGGAAATCGTTGGAGAGCCTTCCACTACGATCTGGAGTGTTGGAAAACCATTCTTCCGGGTTGGAAATCGTTGGAGATACTTCGACACCGTTGTGGAGGGTTGCAAAACCATTCTCCGGTATTAGGAATCGTTGGAGATACTTCCACAACGTTGTGTAGGGTTGGAAAACAGTTCTCCGGTATTAGGAATCGTTGGAGAGCATTCCACAACGATCTGGAGGGTTCATAAACCATTCTACGGGGTTGGCAATCGGTGGTGAGCCTTCCAAATCGATCTACAGGTTTGGGAAACCATTCCACGGGATTGGAAATCGTTGGAGAGACCACCACAACGATCTGGAGGGTTGGAAAACCATTCTACGGGGTTGTAAATCATTGGAGATACTTCCACAACGTTGTGGAGGGTAGGAAAACAATTCTCCTGTATTGGAAATCGCTGGAGAGCCTTCCACTATGATCTGGATTGTTGGAAAACCATTCTACGGGGTTGGAAATCGTTGGAGATACTTCTACAACGTTGTGGAGGGTAGGAAAACAATTCTCCTGTATTGGAATTCGTTGGAGAGACTACCACAACGATCTGGAGGGTTGGAAAACCATTCTACGGGGTTGTAAATCGTTGGAGATACTTCCACAACGTTGTGGAGGGTAGGAAAACAATTCTCCTGTATTGGAAATCGCTGGAGAGCCTTCCACTACGATCTGGGGGGTTGGAAAACTATTCTACGGGGTTGGAAATCTTTGGAGATACTTCTACAACGTTGTGGAGGGTAGGAAAACAATTCTCCTCTATTGGAAATCGTTGGAGAGCCTTCCACTATGATCCGGAGTGTTGGAAAACCATTCTACGGGGTTGGAAATCGTTGGAGATACTTCTACAACGTTGTAGAGGGTAGGAAAACAATTCTCCTGTATTGGAATTCGTTGGAGAGACTACCACAACGATCTGGAGGGTTGGAAAACCATTCTACGGGGTTGTAAATCGTTGGAGATACTTCCACAACGTTGTGGAGGGTAGGAAAACAATTCTCCTGTATTGGAAATCGCTGGAGAGCCTTCCACTACGATCTGGGGGGTTGGAAAACTATTCTACGGGGTTGGAAATCTTTGGAGATACTTCTACAACGTTGTGGAGGGTAGGAAAACAATTCTCCTGTATTGGAAATCGCTGGAGAGCCTTCCACTACGATCTGGGGGGTTGGAAAACTATTCTACGGGGTTGGAAATCTTTGGAGATACTTCTACAACGTTGTGGAGGGTAGGAAAACAATTCTCCTCTATTGGAAATCGTTCGAGACCCTTCCACTACGATCTGGAGTGTTGGAAAACCATTCAACGGGGTTGGAAATCGTTTTAGATACTTCCACAACGTTGCGGAGGGTTGGAAAACAATTCTCCGGTATTAGGAATCGTTGGAGAGCCTTCCACAACGATCTGGAGGCTTGGAAAACCATTCAACGGAGTTGGAAATCGTTGGAGATACTTCCACAACGTTGTGGAGGGTTGGAAAACAATTCTCCGGTATTAGGAATCGTTGGAGAGCCTTCCACAACGATCTGGAGGGTTCGAAAACCATTCTTCGAGGTTGGAAATCGTTGGAGATACTTCCACAACGATATGGCGTGTTGGACAACCATTCTACGGGGTTGGAAATCGTTTTAGATACTTCCACAACGTTGCGGAGGGTTGGAAAACAATTCTCCGGTATTAGGAATCGTTGGAGAGCCTTCCACAACGATCTGGAGGCTTGGAAAACCATTCAACGGAGTTGGAAATCGTTGGAGATACTTCCACAACGTTGTGGAGGGTTGGAAAACAATTCTCCGGTATTAGGAATCGTTGGAGAGCCTTCCACAACGATCTGGAGTGTTCGAAAACCATTCTTCGAGGTTGGAAATCGTTGGAGATACTTCCACAACGATATGGCGTGTTGGACAACCATTCTACGGGGTTGGAAATCGTTGGAAATACTTCCACAACGTTGTGTAGGGATGGAAAACAGTTCTCCGTTATTAGGAATCGTTGGAGAGCATTCCACAACGATCTGGAGGGTTCGAAAACCATTCTACGGGGTTGGAAATTGGTGGTGAGCATTCCAAATCGATCTGCAGGGTTGGGAAACCATTTCACGGTGTTGGAAATCGTTGGAGAGGATTCCACAACGTTGGGGAGGGTTGGAAATCGTTGGAGAGGCTTCCACAACGTTGGGGAGGGTTGGAAAACAATTCTGCGATATTAGGAATCGTTGGAGAGACTTCCACAATGATCTGGAGGGTGGGGAAGCCATTCTACGGGGTTGGAAATCGTTGGAGATACTTCCACAACGTTGTGGAGGGTAGGAAAACGATTCTCCTGTATTGGAAATCGTTGGAGAGCCTTCCGCTACGATCTGGACGGTTGGAAAACTATTCTACGGGGTTGGAAATCGTTGGAGATACTTCCACAACGATCTGGAGGGTTGGAAAACCATTCTACGGAGTTGGAAATCGTTGGAGATACTTCCACATCGTTGTGGATGGTTGGAAAACAATTCTCCGGTATTAGGAATCGTTGGAGAGCCTTCCACAACGTTCTGGAGGGTTGGAAAACCATTCTACGTTATTCGAAATAGTTGGATAGCCTTCCACAACGTTGTGGAGGGTTGGAAAACAATTCTCCTGTATTGGAAATCGCTGGAGAGCCTTCCACTATGATCTGGAGTGTTGGAAAACCATTCTACGGGGTTGGAAATCGTTGGAGATACTTCTACAACGTTGTGGAGGGTAGGAAAACAATTCTCCTGTATTGGAATTCGTTGGAGAGACTACCACAACGATCTGGAGGGTTGGAAAACCATTCTACGGGGTTGTAAATCGTTGGAGATACTTCCACAACGTTGTGGAGGGTAGGAAAACAATTCTCCTGTATTGGAAATCGCTGGAGAGCCTTCCACTATGATCTGGAGTGTTGAAAACCATTCTACGGGGTTGGAAATCGTTGGAGATACTTCTACAACGTTGTGGAGGGTAGGAAAACAATTCTCCTGTATTGGAAATCGTTTGGAGAGCCTTCGACTACGATCTGGAGTGTTGGAAAACCATTCTTCCGGGTTGGAAATCGTTGGAGATACTTCGACACCGTTGTGGAGGGTTGCAAAACCATTCTCCGGTATTAGGAATCGTTGGAGATACTTCCACAACGTTGTGTAGGGTTGGAAAACAGTTCTCCGGTATTAGGAATCGTTGGAGAGCATTCCACAACGATCTGGAGGGTTCATAAACCATTCTACGGGGTTGGAAATCGGCGGTGAGCCTTCCAAATCGATCTACAGGTTTGGGAAACCATTCCACGGGATTGGAAATCGTTGGAGAGACTACCACAACGATCTGGAGGGTTGGAAAACCATTCTACGGGGTTGTAAATCGTTGGAGATACTTCCACAACGTTGTGGAGGGTAGGAAAACAATTCTCCTGTATTGCAAATCGCTGGAGAGCCTTCCACTATGATCTGGAGTGTTGGAAAACCATTCTACGGGGTTGGAAATCGTTGGAGATACTTCTACAACGTTGTGGAGGGTAGGAAAACAATTCTCCTGTATTGGAAATCGTTGGAGAGCCTTCCACTACGATCTGGAGTGTTGGAAAACCATTCTTCCGGGTTGGAAATCGTTGGAGATACTTCGACACCGTTGTGGAGGGTTGCAAAACCATTCTCCGGTATTAGGAATCGTTGGAGATACTTCCACAACGTTGTGTAGGGTTGGAAAACAGTTCTCCGGTATTAGGAATCGTTGGAGAGCATTCCACAACGATCTGGAGGGTTCATAAACCATTCTACGGGGTTGGCAATCGGTGGTGAGCCTTCCAAATCGATCTACAGGTTTGGGAAACCATTCCACGGGATTGGAAATCGTTGGAGAGACCACCACAACGATCTGGAGGGTTGGAAAACCATTCTACGGGGTTGTAAATCGTTGGAGATACTTCCACAACGTTGTGGAGGGTAGGAAAACAATTCTCCTGTATTGGAAATCGCTGGAGAGCCTTCCACTATGATCTGGATTGTTGGAAAACCATTCTACGGGGTTGGAAATCGTTGGAGATACTTCTACAACGTTGTGGAGGGTAGGAAAACAATTCTCCTGTATTGGAATTCGTTGGAGAGACTACCACAACGATCTGGAGGGTTGGAAAACCATTCTACGGGGTTGTAAATCGTTGGAGATACTTCCACAACGTTGTGGAGGGTAGGAAAACAATTCTCCTGTATTGGAAATCGCTGGAGAGCCTTCCACTACGATCTGGGGGGTTGGAAAACTATTCTACGGGGTTGGAAATCTTTGGAGATACTTCTACAACGTTGTGGAGGGTAGGAAAACAATTCTCCTCTATTGGAAATCGTTGGAGAGCCTTCCACTATGATCCGGAGTGTTGGAAAACCATTCTACGGGGTTGGAAATCGTTGGAGATACTTCTACAACGTTGTGGAGGGTAGGAATACAATTCTCCTGTATTGGAATTCGTTGGAGAGACTACCACAACGATCTGGAGGGTTGGAAAACCATTCTACGGGGTTGTAAATCGTTGGAGATACTTCCACAACGTTGTGGAGGGTAGGAAAACAATTCTCCTGTATTGGAAATCGCTGGAGAGCCTTCCACTACGATCTGGGGGGTTGGAAAACTATTCTACGGGGTTGGAAATCTTTGGAGATACTTCTACAACGTTGTGGAGGGTAGGAAAACAATTCTCCTGTATTGGAAATCGCTGGAGAGCCTTCCACTACGATCTGGGGGGTTGGAAAACTATTCTACGGGGTTGGAAATCTTTGGAGATACTTCTACAACGTTGTGGAGGGTAGGAAAACAATTCTCCTCTATTGGAAATCGTTGGAGAGCCTTCCACTACGATCTGGAGTGTTGGAAAACCATTCTACGGGGTTGGATATCGATGGAGATACTTCCACAACGTTGTGGAGGGTTACAAAACAATTCTCCGGTATTAGGAATCGTTGGAGAGCATTGCACAACGATCTGGAGGGTTCATAAACCATTCTACGGGGTTGGAAATCGGTGGTGAGCCTTCCAAATCGATCTACAGGTTTGGGAAACCATTCCACGGGATTGGAAATCGTTGGAGAGCCTGCCACTACGATCTGGAGGGTTGGAAAACCATTCTACGGGGTTGGAAATCGTTGGAGATACTTCTACAACGTTGTGGAGGGTAGGAAAACAATTCTCCTGTATTGGAAATCGTTGGAGATACCTCTACAACGTTATATAGTATTACCGTATGACGGACAACGTTATATCCTATTACGTACTAACGTATAACGTTATATACTATTACGTTATAACGTAAAACATTATGTAGTATTACCTTATAACATATAACGTTATATACTATTACGTACTAACGTATAACGTTATATACTATTACGTACTGACGTATAACATTATATACTACTACGTACAAATGTATAACGTTATAAACTACACGTAATAACGTATAACGTTATATACTATTACGTTATGACGTATAATAGTATGTAGTATTACCATATGACGTATAATGTTATGTAGTATTACCTTATAACGTATAACGTTATATACTATTACGTACTAACGTATAACGTTATAAACTATTACGATATGACGCATAACGTTATGTACTATTACGTAATAACGTATAACGTTCTACACTATTACGTAATAACGTATAATGTTATATACTACTACGTACTAACGTATAACGTTATATACTATTACGTTATAACGTAAAACGTTATATAGTATTACGTACTAACGTATAACGTTATATACTACTACGTACTAACGTATAACGTTATATTCTATTACGTACTAACGTATAACGTTATATACTATTACGTAATGACGTATAACGTAATGTAGTATTACCTTATGACGTATAACGTTATGTTGTATTGCCTTATGAAGTATAACGTTATATACTATTACGTACTAGCGTATAACGTTATATAATACAACGTACTAACGTATAACGTTATATACTATTACGTTATAACGTAAAACGTTATATAGTATTACGTACTAACGTATAACGTTATATACTACTACGTACTAACGTATAACGTTATATTCTATTACGTACTAACGTATAACGTTATATACTACTACGTAATAACGTATGACGTTATATATTATTACGTTATGACGTATAACGTTATAAACTATTACGTTATGACGTATAACGTTATATACTATTACATACTAACGTATAACGTTATATACTATTACGTTATAACGTAAAACATTATGTAGTATTACCTTATAACGTATAACGTTATATACTATTACGCTATGACGTATAACGTTATGTACTTTTACGTACTAGCGTATAACGTTCTACACTATTACGTAATAACGTATAACGTTATATACTATTTCGTTATAACGTATAACGTTATAAACTATTACGTTATGACGTATAACGTTATATACTATTTCGTACTGACGTATAACGTTATTTAGTATTACCGTATGACGTACAACGTTATATCCTATTACGTACTAACGTATAACGTTATATACTATTACGTAATGACGTATAACGTTATGTAGTATTACCATATGAAGTATAACGTTATGTAGTATTACCTTATAACGTATATCGTTATATACTACTAGGTACTAACGTATAACGTTATATACTATTACGTAATGACGTATAACGTAATGTAGTATTACCTTATGACGTATAACGTTATGTTGTATTGCCTTATGAAGTATAACGTTATATACTATTACGTACTAGCGTATAACGTTATATACTACAACGTACTAACGTATAACGTTATATACTATTACGTTATAACGTAAAACGTAATATAGTATTACGTACTAACGTATAACGTTATATACTACTACGTACTAACGTATAACGTTATATTCTATTACGTACTAACGTATAACGTTATATACTACTACGTAATAACGTATAACGTTATATATTATTACGTTATGACGTATAACGTTATAAACTATTACGTTATGACGTATAACGTTATATACTATTACATACTAACGTATAACGTTATATACTATTACGTTATAACGTAAAACATTATGTAGTATTACCTTATAACGTTTAACGTTATATACTATTACGCTATGACGTATAACGTTATGTACTTTTACGTACTAGCGTATAACGTTCTACACTATTACGTAATAACGTATAACGTTATATACTATTTCGTTATAACGTATAACGTTATAAACTATTACGTTATGACGTATAACGTTATATACTATTTCGTACTGAGGTATAACGTTATTTAGTATTACCGTATGACGTACAACGTTATATCCTATTACGTACTAACGTATAACGTTATATACTATTACGTTATAACGTAAAACATTATGTAGTATTACCTTATAACGTATAACGTTATATACTATTTCGTTATGACGTATAACGTTATAAACTATTACGTTATGACGTATAACGTTATATACTATTTCGTACTGACGTATAACGATATATACTATTGCCGTATGACGTACAACGTAATATCCTATTACGTACTAACGTATAACGTTATAAACTACTACGTACTAACGTATAACGTTATATAATATTACGTTATGACGTATAACGTTATGTAGTATTGCCTTATAAAGTATAACGTTATATACTATTACGCAATGACGATTAACGTTATGTAGTATTACCATATGACGTATAACGTTATGTAGTATTACATTATAACGCGTAACGTTATATACTATTACGTACTAACGTATAACGTTATATACTATTACGTACTGACGTATAACGTTATATAGTATTACCGTATGACGTACAACGTTATATCCTATTACGTACTAACGTAAAACGTTATATATTTTTACGTAATGACGTATACCGTTATGTAGTATTACCATATGACGTTTAACGATATGTAGTATTGCCTTATAACGTATAACATTATATACTATTACGTAATGACGTATAACGTAATGTAGTATTAGCTGATGACGTATAACGTTATATAGTATTACCGTATGACGTACAACGTTATATCCTATTACGTACTAACGTATAACATTATATACTATTGCGTAACGACGTATAACGTTATGTAGTATTAGCTGATGACGTATAACGTTATGTAGTATTATCTTATAACGTATAACGTTATATACTATTACGTTATGACGTATAACGTTATATACTATTACGTAATGTCGTATAATGTTATGTAGTATTACCTTACGACGTATAACGTTATGTAGTATTATCTTATAACGTATAACATTATATACTATTACGTAATGACGTATAACGTTATGGAGTATTACCATATGACGTTTAACGATATGTAGTATTGCCTTATAACGTATAACATTATATACTATTATGTACTAACGAATAACGTTATATACTATTACGTAATGACGTATAACGTTATGTAGTATTACCATATGACGTTTAACGATATGTAGTATTACCTTATAACGTATAACGTTATATACTATTACGTTCTGACGTTTAACATTATATACTACTACGTACTAATGTATAACGTTATAAACTACACGTAATAACGTATAAGGTTATATACTATTGCGTACTGTAGTAGAACGTTATATAGTATTAGCTTATGACGTATAACGTTATGTAATATTAGCTTCTAACGTATAACGTTATATACTACTAGGTACTAACGTATAACGTTATACAGGGTGCGCCGTTAGAATCCGGACAAAAGAAGTTTTGTGCAGAAAGTTGTTTATTTAAGTCAATACACAAAAACACATGAAAATGTTGTTATATCTCATTTAAAGGGTCCTTGCTGAGAACTTTTATTCCATGTAACCACCCTCTGCCTCTATGACCTGCTCTATTCTTGCTCTAAAGCGCGAGCACGCTGACTTCAACTGGTCGCGTTTAATTGTCGCGAATTCTGACTCGATAGCAGCTCGTAGGGAGTTGACGTTGGGGTGCCTGCATTTATTAGTTTGTCTCTCGATAACGCCCCACACGTAATAGTCCAATGGGTTTAGGTCGGGACTGTTAGTAGCAGCTTCGTGTTTTAACGAACACAGAATCAAATGACAACGGGCAAATCTTTTAAGCTTGGCGGCCTCGGAGAGCATCTGACGGACTTTGAGAACGTAGGAGGCATATCTAAGATCCTCTTGAGCTATTCGACGGACAATCGTTTCACTCACCCCCAAGACGGAGGCTAATTTTCGGAGAGAAGTTCCCGGATCTTCCAAAATCATGTCTTGGGCCCTTTGAATAATTTCTGGCGTCCTTGTTGATTTTTCCCTAACCTGAACTTTTCTCGCCGGAGAAGGAGAACCCTTCTCGAACCACTCTGAGGCTGCGTATCTCTTAGCAATGTCGTATACCGTCGATCTTGGGTAGCTAAAGAATTTTATAATTTCGACCGGCGTTCTCCCGGCGCGAAGACTTTCTATAATCGCCGCTCTTCTATCGTATTCCGGGTTTTGCTTAACGAGTTCTGTCATTTTGAGGTTATAGAAGACTTATTGACATATTTAACTAACTTCAGAGTCAATCAGCACAAACATCTGAATTCTAATATGGTGGGAACTACAAATTGAATTCTGTCCGAATTCTAACGGCGCACCCTGTATACTATTACGTAATGACGGATAACGTTATATTCTAATACGTAATGACGTATAACGTAATGTAGTATTACCTTATGACGTATAACGTTATGTAGTATTGCCTTATAAAGTATAACGTTATATACTATTACGCAATGACGTATACCGTTATGTAGTATTACCATATGACGTATAACGTCATGTAGTATTACCTTATAACGTATAACGTTATATACTATTACGTACTAACGTATAACGTTATATACTACTACGTACTAACGTATAACATTATAAACCATTACGTTATGACGTATAACGTTATAAACTATTACGTTATGACGTATAACGTCATATGTTATTACGTACTGACGTATAACGTTATATAGTATTACCGTATGACGTACAACGTTATATCCTATTACGTACTAACGTGTAACGTTATATACTATTACGTTAAAACGTAAAACATTATGTAGTATTACCTTATAACGTATAACGTTATATACAATTACGTTATGACGTATAACGTTATATACTATTACGTACTAACGTATAACGTTATATACTACTACCTACTGACGTATAACGTTATATACTACTACGTACTAACGTATAACGTTATATACTATTACGTTAAAACGTAAAACATTATGTAGTATTACCTTATAACGTATAACGTTATATACAATTACGTTATGACGTATAACGTTATATACTATTACGTACTAACGAATAACGTTATATACTACTACCTAATGACGTATAACGTTATGTAGTATTACCTTATGACGTATATCGTTATGTAGTATTATCTTATAACGTATAACGTTATATACAATTACGTTATGACGTATAACGTTATATACTATTACGTACTAACGTATAACGTTATATACTATTACCTACTGACGTGTAACGTTATGTAGTATTACCGTATGACGAACAACGTTATATCCTATTACGTACTAACGTATAACCTTATATACTATTACGTACTGACGTATAACGTTGTATAGTATTACCGTATGACGTAAAACGTTATATCCTATTACGTACTAACGTGTAACGTTATATACTTTTACGTTATAACGTAAAACGTTATATAGTATTACGTACTAACGTATAACGTTATATACTACTACGTACGAACGTATAACGTTATATAATATTACGTTATGACGTATAACGTTATATACTATTACGTAATGACGTATAACGTTATGTAGTATTACCATATGACGTTTAAGGTTATGTAGTATTGCCTTATAACGTATAACGTTATATACTATTATGAAATGACGTATAACGTTATATAGTATTAGCTTATGACGTATAACGTTATGAAGTGTTTGCCTTATAACGTTTAACGTTATATACTATTACGTACTGACGTATAACATTATATACTACTACGTACTAATGTATAACGTTATAAACTACACGTAATAACGTATAACGTTATATAATATTGCGTACTGACGTAGAACGTTATATAGTATTACCGTATGACGTATAACGTTATATCCTATTACGTACTAACGTGTAACGTTATATACTATTACGTTATAACGTAAAACATTATGTAGTAATACCTTATAACGTATAACGTTATATACTATTACGCTATGACGTATAACTTTATGTACTATTACGTAATAGCGTATAACGTTATGTAGTATTACCTTATAACGTATAACGTTATATACCATTACGTACTAACGTATAACGTTATATACTATTACGTACTGACGTATAACGTTATATAGTATTACCGTATGACGTACAACGTTATATCCTATTACGTACTAACGTATAACGTTATATACTATTACGTTATAACGTAAAACATTATGTAGTATTACCTAGTAACGTATAACGTTATTTACTATTACGCTATGACGTATAACGTTATGTACTATTACGTTATAACGTATAACGTTCTACACTATTACGTAATAACGTATAATGTTATATACTACTACGTACTAACGTATAACGTTACATACTATTACGTGATGACGTATAACGTTATATAGTATTACCGTATGACGTATAACGTAATGTAGTATTACCTTATGACGTATAACGTTGTGTAGTATTGCCTTATAAAGTATAACGTTATATACTATTACGTAATGATTTATAACGTTATGTAGTATTACCATATGACGTATAACGTTATGTAGTATTACCTTATAACGTATAACGTTATATACTATTACGTACTAACGTATAACGTTATATACTATTACGTACTGAGGTATAACGTTATATAGTATTACCGTATGACGTACAACGTTATATCCTATTACGTACTAACGTGTAACGTTATATACTATTACGTTATAACGTAAAACGTTATATAGTATTACGAACTAACGTATAACGTTATATACTACTACGTACGAACGTATAACGTTATATAATATTACGTTATGACGTATAACGTTATATACTATTACGTACTAACGTATAACGTTATATACTATTACGTTATAGCGTAAAACATTATGTAGTATTACCTTATAATATATAACGTTATATACTATTACGCTAGCACGTATAACGTTATAAACTAATACGTTATGACGTATAACGTTATATACTATTACGTAATGACGCATAACGATATGTAGTATTACCATATGACGTTTAACGTTATGTAGTATTGCCTTATAACGTATAACATTATATACTATTACGTACTAACGTATAACGTTATATACTATTACGTACTGACGTATAACGTTATATACCATTACGTTATGAGGTATAACGTTATAAACTATTACGTTATGACGTATAACGTCATATGTTATTACGTACTGACGTATAACGTTATATAGTATTACCGTATGACGTACAACGTTATATCCTATTACGTAATAACGTATAACGTTATATACTATTACGTACTGACGTATAACGTTGTATAGTATTACCGTATGACGTACATCGTTATATCCTATTACGCTATGACGTATAACGTTATGTACTATTACGTAATAACGTATATCATTCTACACTCTTACGTAATAACGTATAACGTTATATACCATTACGTTATGAGGTATAACGTTATAAACTATTACGTTATGACGTATAACGTCATATGTTATTACGTACTGACGTATAACGTTATATAGTATTACCGTATGACGTACAACGTTATATCCTATTACGTACTAACGTGTAACGTTATATACTATTACGTTATAACGTAAAACATTATGTAGTATTACCTTATAACGTATAACGCTATATACTATTACGCTATGACGTATAACGTTATGTACTATTACGTAATAACGTATATCATTCTACACTCTTACGTAATAACGTATAACGTTATATACCATTACGTTATGACGTGTAACGTTATAAACTATTACGTTATGACGTATAACGTCATATGTTATTACGTACTGACGTATAACGTTATATAGTATTACCGTATGACGTACAACGTTATATCCTATTACGTACTAACGTGTAACGTTACATACTATTACGTTATAACGTAAAACATTATGTAGTATTACCTTATAACGTATAACGTTATATACTATTATAATGAGGTATAACGATCTACACTATTACGTACTAACGTATAATGTTATATACTACTACGTACTAACGTATAACGTTATATACTATTACGTAATGACGTATAACGTTATGTAGTATTACCATATGACGTGTAACGTTATGTAGTATTACCTTAAGACGTATAACGTTATGTAGTATTATCTTATAGCGAATAACATTATATACTATTACGTAATGACGTATAACGTTATGTAGTATTACCATATGACGTTTAACGATATGTAGTATTGCCTTATAACGTATAACATTATATACTATTACGTACTAACGTATAACGTTATATACTATTACGTACTGACGTATAACGTTATATAGTATTACCGTATGACGTACAACGTTATATCCTACTACGTACTAACGTATAACGTTATATATTTTTACGTAATGACGTATACCGTTATGTAGTATTACCATATGACGTTTAACGATATGTAGTATTACCTAGTAACGTATAACGTTATATACTATTACGCTATGACGTATAACGTTATGTACTATTACGTAATAACGTATAACGTTCTACACTATTACGTAATAACGTATAACGTTATATACTACTACGTACTAACGTATAACGTTACATACTATTACGTAATGACGTATAACGTTCTACACTATGACGTAATAACGTATAACGTTATATGCTACTACGTACTAACGTATAACGTTACATACTATTACGTGATGACGTATAACGTTATATAGTATTACCGTATGACGTATAACGTGACTTGTATTACCTTATGACGTATAACGTTATGTAGTATTGCCTTATAAAGTATAACGTTATATACTATTACTTAATGATTTATAACGTTATGTAATATTACCATATGACGTATAACGTTATATAGTATTACCTTATAACGTATAACGTTATATAATATTACGTACTAACGTATAACGTTATATAATATTACGTACTGACGTATAACGTTATATAGTATTACCGTATGACGTACAACGTTATATCCTACGACGTACTAACGTATAACGTTATATATTTTTACGTAATGACGTACACCGTTATGTAGTATTACCATATGACGTTTAACGATATGTAGTATTGCCTTATAACGTATAACATTATATACTATTACGTAATGACGTATAACGTTATATACTATTACGTAATGGCGTATAACGTTATGTAGTATTACCATATGACGTTTAACGATATGTAGTATTACCTTATCACGTATAACGTTATATACTATTACCATATGACGTATAACGTTATGTAGTATTACCTTATAACGTATCACGTTATATACTATTACGTACTAACGTATAACGTTATATACTACTACGTTCTAACGTATAACGTTATATACCATTACGTTATGACGTATAACGTTATTAGCTATTACGTTATGACGTATAACGTCATATGTTATTACGTACTGACGTATAACGTTATATAGTATTACCGTATGACGTACAACGTTATATCCTATTACGTACTAACGTATAACGTTATATACTATTACGTTATAACGTAAAACATTATGTAGTATTACCTTATATCATATAACGTTATATACTATTACGCTAGCACGTATAACGTTATAAACTAATACGTTATGACGTATAACGTTATATACTATTACGTAATGACGTATAACGTTATGTAGTATTACCATATGACGTTTAACGTTATGTAGTATTGCCTTGTAACGTATAACGTTATATACTATTACGTACTAACGTATAACGTTATATACCATTACGTACTGACGTATAACGTTATATAGTATTACCGTATGACGTACAACGTTATATCCTATTACGTACTAACGTATAACATTATATACTTTTACGTAATGATGTATAACGTTATGTAGTATTAGCTGATGCCGCATAACGTTATGTAGTGTTATCTTATAACGTATAACCTTATATACTATTACGCAATGACGTATAACGTTATGTAGTATTACCATATGACGTATAACGTTATGCACTATTACCTTATAACGTCTAACGTTATATACTATTACGTACTAACGTATAACGTTATATACTATTACGTACTGACGTATAACGTTATATAGTATTACCGTATGACGTACAACGTTATATCCTATTACGTACTAACGTATAACGTTATATACTATTACGTTATAACGTAAAACATTATGTAGTATTACCTAGTAACGTATAACGTTGTATACTATTACGCTATGACGTATAACGTTATGTACTATTACGTTATAACGTATAACGTTCTACACTATTACGTAATAACGTATAATGTTGTATACTACTACGTACTAACGTAAATTTACATGCTATTACGTAATGACGTATAACGTTCTACACTATTACGTAATAACGTATCACGTTATATACTACTACGTACTAACGTATAACGTTACATACTATTACGTGATGACGTATAACGATCTACACTATTACGTACTAACATATAACGTTATATACTATTACGTACTGACGTATAACGTTATATAGTATTACCGCATGACGTACAACGTTATATCCTATTACGTACTAACGTATAACGTTATATACTATTACGTTATAACGTAAAACATTATGTAGTATTACCTAGTAACGTATAACGTTATATACTATTACGCTATGACGTATAACGTTATGTACTATTACGTTATAACGTATAACGTTCTACACTATTACGTAATAACGTATAATGTTATATACTACTACGTACTAACGTATAACGTTACATACTATTACGTGATGACGTATAACGTTATATAGTATTACCGTATGACGTATAACGTAATGTAGTATTACCTTATGACGTTTAACGTTATGTAGTATTGCCTTATAACGTATAACGTTATATACTATTATGTAATGAGGTATAACGATCTACACTATTACGTACTAACATATAGCGTTATATACTACTACGTACTAACGTATAACGTTATATATTATTACGTAATAACGTATAACGATCTACACTATTACGTACTAACGTATAACGTTATATACTACTACGTACTAACGTATAACGTTATATACTATTACGTTATAACGTAAAACATTATGTAGTATTACCTAGTAACGTATAACGTTATATACTATTACGCTATGACGTATAACGTTATGTACTATTACGTTATAACGTATAACGTTCTACACTATTACGTAATAACGTATAATGTTATATACTACTACGTACTAACGTATAACGTTACATACTATTAAGTGATGACGTATAACGTTATTTGTATTACCGTATGACGTATAACGTAATGTAGTATTACCTTATGACGTTTAACGTTATGTAGTATTGCCTTATAACGTATAACGTTATATACCATTATGTAATGAGGTATAACGATCTACACTATTACGTACTAACATATAACGTTATATACTACTACGTACTAACGTATAACGTTATATACTATTACGTAATGATGTATAACGATCTACACTATTACGTACTAACGTATAACGTTATATACTATTACGTACTGACGTATAACGTTATATAGCATTACCGTATGACGTACAACGTTATATCATACTACGTACTAACGTATAACGTTATATATTTTTACGTAATGACGTATACCGTTATGTAGTATTACCATATGACGTTTAACGATATGTAGTATTACCTAGTAACGTATAACGTTATATACTATTACGCTATGACGTATAACGTTATGTACTATTACGTAATAACGTATAACGTTCTACACTATTACGTAATAACGTATAACGTTATATACTACTACGTACTAACGTATAACGTTACATACTATTACGTAATGACGTATAACGTTCTACACTATGACGTAATAACGTATAACGTTATATGCTACTACGTACTAACGTATAACGTTACATACTATTACGTGATGACGTATAACGTTATATAGTATTACCGTATGACGTATAACGTGACTTGTATTACCTTATGACGTATAACGTTATGTAGTATTGCCTTATAAAGTATAACCTTATATACTATTACGCAATGACGTATAACGTTATGTAGTATTACCATATGACGTATAACGTTATGTAGTATTACCTTATAACGTCTAACGTTATATACTATTACGTACTAACGTATAACGTTATATACTATTACGTACTGACGTATAACGTTATATAGTATTACCGTATGACGTACTACGTAATGTAGCATTACCTTATGACGTTTAACGTTATGTAGTATTGCCTTATAACGTATAACGTTATATAGTATTATGTAATGAGGTATAACGATCTACACTATTACGTACTAACATATAACGTTATATACTACTACGTACTAACGTATAACGTAATATACTATTACGTAATGACGTATAACGATCTACACTATTACGTACTAACGTATAACGTTATATACTATTACGTTATAGCGTAAAACATTATGTAGTATTACCTTATAATATATAACGTTATATACTATTACGCTAGCACGTATAACGTTATAA
This sequence comes from Bombus pascuorum, assembly GCF_905332965.1. NCBI lineage: Eukaryota > Metazoa > Arthropoda > Insecta > Hymenoptera > Apidae > Bombus > Bombus pascuorum. The sequence goes on from NC_083504.1 coordinate 3,741,867, forward strand.
ACTAATACGTTATGACGTATAACGTTATATACTATTACGTAATGACGCATAACGATATGTAGTATTACCATATGACATTTAACGTTATGTAGTATTGCCTTATAACGTATAACGTTATATACTATTATGTAATGAGGTATAACGATCTACACTATTACGTACTAACGTATAATGTTATATACTACTACGTACTAACGTATAACGTTATATACTATTACGTAATGACGTATAACGATCTACACTATTACGTACTAACATATAACGTTATACACTACTACGTACTAACGTATAACGTTATATACTATTACGTACTGACGTATAACGTTATATAGTATTACCGTATGACGTACAACGTTATATCCTACTACGTACTAACGTATAACGTTATATATTTTTACGTAATGACGTATACCGTTATGTAGTATTACCATATGACGTTTAACGATATGTTGTATTGCCTTATTACGTATAACATTATATACTATTACGTAATGACGTATAACGTTATGTAGTATTACCTTATGACGTATAACGTTGTGTAGTATTGCCTTATAAAGTATAACGTTATATACTATTACGTAATGACGTATAACGTTATGTAGTATTACCTTATGACGTATAACGTTATGTAGTATTATCTTATAACGTATAACATTGTATACTATTACGTAATGACGTATAACGTTATGTAGTGTTACCTTATAACGTATAACGTTATATACTATTACGTACTAACGTATAACGTTATATACTATTACGTAATGACGTATAACGTTATGTAGTATTAGCTGATGACGTATAACGTTATGTAGTATTATCTTATAACGTATAACGTTATATACTATTACGTTATGACGTATAACGTTATATACAATTACGTACTGACGTATAACGTTATATAGTATTACCGTATGAGGTACAACGTTATATCCTATTACGTACTAACGTATAACATTATATACTATTACGTAATGATGTATAACGTTATGTAGTATTAGCTGATGACGCATAACGTTATGTAGTGTCATCTTATAACGTATAACGTTATACACTATTACGTTATGACGTATAACGTTATATACTACTACGTACTAACGTATAACGTTACATACTATTACGTGATGACGTATAACGTTATATAGTATTACCGTATGGCGTACAACGTTATATCCTACTACGTACTAACGTATAACGTTATATATTTTTACGTAATGACGTATACCGTTATGTAGTATTACTATATGACGTTGAACGATATGTAGTATTGCCTTATTACCTATAACATTATATACTATTACGTAATGACGTATAACGTTATGTAGTATTAGCTGTTGACGTATAACGTTATGTAGTATTATCTTATAACGTATAACGTTATATACTATTACGTTATGACGTATAACGTTATATACTATTACGTAATGATGTATAACGTTATGTAGTATTACCTTATGACGTATAACGTTATGTAGTATTACCTTATGACGTATAACGTTATGTAGTATTATCTTGTAACGTATAACATTATATACTATTACGTAATGACGTATAACGTTATGTAGTATTACCATATGACGTTTAACGATATGTAGTATTGCCTTATAACGTATAACATTATATACTATTACGTAATGACGTATAACGTTATATACTACTACGTAATGGCGTATAACGTTATGTAGTATTACCATATGACGTTTAACGATATGTAGTATTACCTTATAACGTATAACGTTGTATACTATTACCATATGACGTATAACGTTATGTAGTATTACCTTATAACGTATAACGTTATATACTATTACGTACTAACGTATAACGTTATATACTACTACGTTCTAACGTATAACGTTATATACCATTACGTTATGACGTATAACGTTATTAGCTATTACGTTATGACGTATAACGTCATATGTTATTACGTACTGACGTATAACGTTATATAGTATTACCGTATGACGTACAACGTTATATCCTATTACGTACTAATGTATAACGTTATATACTATTACGTTATAACGTAAAACATTATGTAGTATTGCCTTATATCATATAACGTTATATACTATTACGCTAGCACGTATAACGTTATAAACTAATACGTTATGACGTATAACGTTATATACTATTACGTAATGACGTATAACGTTATGTAGTATTACCATATGACGTTTAACGTTATGTAGTATTGCCTTGTAACGTATAACGTTATATACTATTACGTACTAACGTATAACGTTATATACCATTACGTACTGACGTATAACGTTATATAGTATTACCGTATGACGTACAACGTTATATCCTATTACGTACTAACGTATAACATTATATACTATTACGCAATGACGTATAACGTTATGTAGTATTACCATATGACGTATAACGTTATGTAGTATTACCTTATAACGTCTAACGTTATATACTATTACGTACTAACGTATAACGTTATATACTATTACGTAATGACGTATAACGTTATGTAGTATTAGCTGATGACGTATAACGTTATGTAGTATTATCTTATAACGTATAACGTTATATACTATTACGTAATGACGTATAACGTTCTACACTATTACGTAATAACATATAACGTTATATACTACTACGTACTAACGTATAACGTTGCATACTATTACGTGATGACGTATAACGTTATATAGTATTACCGTATGACGTATAACGTAATGTAGTATTACCTTATGACGTATAACGTTGTGTAGTATTGCCTTATAAAGTATAACGTTATATACTATTACGTAATGATTTATAACGTTATGTAGTATTACCATATGACGTATAACGTTATGTAGTATTACCTTATAACGTATAATGTTATATACTATTACGTACTAACGTATAACGTAATATACTATTACGTACTGACGTATAACGTTATATAGTATTACCGTATGACGTACAACGTTATATCCTACTACGTACTAACGTATAACGTTATATATTTTTACGTAATGACGTATACCGTTATGTAGTATTACCATATGACGTTTAACGATATGTAGTATTACCTAGTAACGTATAAGGTTATATACTATTACCATATGACGTATAACGTTATGTAGTATTACCTTATAACGTATAACGTTATATACTATTAGATACTAACGTATAACGTTATATACTACTACGTTCTAACGTATAACGTTATATACCATTACGTTATAACGTATAACGTTATTAGCTATTACGTTATGACGTATAACGTCATATGTTATTACGTACTGACGTATAACGTTATATAGTATTACCGTATGACGTACAACGTTATATCCTATTACGTACTAACGTATAACGTTATATAGTATTACCGTATGACGTACAACGTTATATCCTATTACGTACTAACGTATAACATTATATACTATTACGTAATGATGTATAACGTTATGTAGTATTAGCTGATGACGCATAACGTTATGTAGTGTTATCTTATAACGTATAACGTTATATACTATTACCTTATGACGTATAACGTTATGTAGTATTATCTTATAACGTATAACATTATATACTATTACGTAATGACGTATAACGTTATGTAGTATTACCATATGACGTTTAACGATATGTAGTATTGCCTTATAACGTATAACATTATATACTATTACGTAATGACGTATAACGTTATATACTATTACGTAATGGCGTATAACGTTATGTAGTATTACCATATGACGTTTAACGATATGTAGTATTACCTTATAACGTATAACGTTATATACTATTTCCACATGACGTATAACGTTATGTTGCATTACCTTATAACGTATAACGTTATATACTATTACGTACTAACGTATAACGTTATATACTACTACCTTCTAACGTATAACGTTATATACCATTACGTTATAACGTATAACGTTATTAGCTATTACGTTATGACGTATAACGTCATATGTTATTACGTACTGACGTATAACGTTATATAGTATTACCGTATGACGTACAACGTTATATCCTATTACGTACTAACGTATAACGTTATATACTATTACGCTAGCACGTATAACGTTATAAACTAATACGTTATGACGTATAACGTTATATACTATTACGTAATGATGTATAACGTTATATACCATTACGTACTGACGTATGACGTTATATAGTATTACCGTATGACGTACAACGTTATATCCTATTACGTACTAACGTATAACATTATATACTATTACGTAATGATGTATAACGTTATGTAGTATTAGCTGATGACGCATAACGTTATGTAGTGTTATCTTATAACGTATAACGTTATATACTATTACGTTATGACGTATAACGTTATATACCATTACGTTCTGACGTATAACGTTATATAGTATTACCGTATGACGTACAACGTTATATCCTATTACGTACTAACGTATAACATTATATACTATTACGTAATGATGTATAACGTTATGTAGTATTAGCTGATGATGCATAACGTTATGTAGTGTTATCTTATAACGTATAACGTTATATACTATTACGTTATGACGTATAACGTTATATACCATTACGTACTGACGTATAACGTTATATAGTATTACCGTATGACGTACAACGTTATATCCTATTACGTACTAACGTATAACGTTATATACTACTACGTTATAACGTAAAACATTATGTAGTATTACCTAGTAACGTATAACGTTATATACTATTACGCTATGACGTATAACGTTATGTACTATTACGTTATAACGTATAAGGTTCTACACTATTACGTACTAACGTATAACGTTATATACTATTACGTTATAACGTAAAACATGATGTAGTATTACCTTATAACATATAACGTTATATACTATTACGCTAGCACGTATAACGTTATAAACTAATACGTTATGACGTATAACGTTATATACTATTACGTAATGACGTATAACGTTATGTAGTATTAGCTGATGACGCATAACGTTATGTAGTGTTACCTTATAACGTATAACGTTATATACTATTACGTACTAACGTATAACGTTATATACTATTACGTACTAACGTATAACGTTATATACTATTACGTACTGACGTATAACGTTATATAGTATTAGCGTATGACGTACAACGTTATATCCTACTACGTACTAACGTATAACGTTATATATTTTTACGTAATGACGTATACCGTTATGTAGTATTACCATATGACGTTTAACGATATGTAGTATTGCCTTATAACGTATAACATTATATACTATTACGTAATGACGTATAACGTTATGTAGTAGTAGCTGATGACGTATAACGTTATGTAGTATTATCTTATAACGTATAACGTTATATACTATTACGTTATGACGTATAACGTTATATACTACTACGTTCTAACGTATAACGTTATATACCATTACGTTATAACGTATAACGTTATTAGCTATTACGTTATGACGTATAACGTCATATGTTATTACGTACTGACGTATAACGTTATGTAGTATTACCGTATGACGTACAACCTTATATCCTATTACGTACTAACGTATAACGTTATATACTATTACGCTAGCACGTATAACGTTATAAACTAATACGTTATGACGTATAACGTTATATACTATTACGTAATGACGTATAACGTTATATACCATTACGTACTGACGTATAACGTTATATAGTATTACCGTATGACGTACAACGTTATATCCTATTACGTACTAACGTATAACATTATATAGTATTACGTAATGATGTATAACGTTATGTAGTATTAGCTGATGACGCATAACGTTATGTAGTGTTATCTTATAACGTATAACGTTATATACTATTACGTTATGACGTATAACGTTATATTCTAGTACGTAATGACGTATAACGTAATGTAGTATTACCTTATGACGTATAACGTTATGTAGTATTATCTTGTAACGTATAACATTATATACTATTACGTAATGACGTATAACGTTATGTAGTATTACCATATGACGTTTAACGATATGTAGTATTGCCTTATAACGTATAACATTATATACTATTACGTAATGACGTATAACGTTATATACTACTACGTAATGGCGTATAACGTTATGTAGTATTACCATATGACGTTTAACGATATGTAGTATTACCTTATAACGTATAACGTTGTATACTATTACCATATGACGTATAACGTTATGTAGTATTACCTTATAACGTATAACGTTATATACTATTACGTACTAACGTATAACGTTATATACTACTACGTTCTAACGTATAACGTTATATACCATTACGTTATGACGTATAACGTTATTAGCTATTACGTTATGACGTATAACGTCATATGTTATTACGTACTGACGTATAACGTTATATAGTATTACCGTATGACGTACAACGTTATATCCTATTACGTACTAATGTATAACGTTATATACTATTACGTTATAACGTAAAACATTATGTAGTATTGCCTTATATCATATAACGTTATATACTATTACGCTAGCACGTATAACGTTATAAACTAATACGTTATGACGTATAACGTTATATACTATTACGTAATGACGTATAACGTTATGTAGTATTACCATATGACGTTTAACGTTATGTAGTATTGCCTTGTAACGTATAACGTTATATACTATTACGTACTAACGTATAACGTTATATACCATTACGTACTGACGTATAACGTTATATAGTATTACCGTATGACGTACAACGTTATATCCTATTACGTACTAACGTATAACATTATATACTATTACGCAATGACGTATAACGTTATGTAGTATTACCATATGACGTATAACGTTATGTAGTATTACCTTATAACGTCTAACGTTATATACTATTACGTACTAACGTATAACGTTATATACTATTACGTAATGACGTATAACGTTATGTAGTATTAGCTGATGACGTATAACGTTATGTAGTATTATCTTATAACGTATAACGTTATATACTATTACGTAATGACGTATAACGTTCTACACTATTACGTAATAACATATAACGTTATATACTACTACGTACTAACGTATAACGTTGCATACTATTACGTGATGACGTATAACGTTATATAGTATTACCGTATGACGTATAACGTAATGTAGTATTACCTTATGACGTATAACGTTGTGTAGTATTGCCTTATAAAGTATAACGTTATATACTATTACGTAATGATTTATAACGTTATGTAGTATTACCATATGACGTATAACGTTATGTAGTATTACCTTATAACGTATAATGTTATATACTATTACGTACTAACGTATAACGTAATATACTATTACGTACTGACGTATAACGTTATATAGTATTACCGTATGACGTACAACGTTATATCCTACTACGTACTAACGTATAACGTTATATATTTTTACGTAATGACGTATACCGTTATGTAGTATTACCATATGACGTTTAACGATATGTAGTATTACCTAGTAACGTATAAGGTTATATACTATTACCATATGACGTATAACGTTATGTAGTATTACCTTATAACGTATAACGTTATATACTATTAGATACTAACGTATAACGTTATATACTACTACGTTCTAACGTATAACGTTATATACCATTACGTTATAACGTATAACGTTATTAGCTATTACGTTATGACGTATAACGTCATATGTTATTACGTACTGACGTATAACGTTATATAGTATTACCGTATGACGTACAACGTTATATCCTATTACGTACTAACGTATAACGTTATATAGTATTACCGTATGACGTACAACGTTATATCCTATTACGTACTAACGTATAACATTATATACTATTACGTAATGATGTATAACGTTATGTAGTATTAGCTGATGACGCATAACGTTATGTAGTGTTATCTTATAACGTATAACGTTATATACTATTACCTTATGACGTATAACGTTATGTAGTATTATCTTATAACGTATAACATTATATACTATTACGTAATGACGTATAACGTTATGTAGTATTACCATATGACGTTTAACGATATGTAGTATTGCCTTATAACGTATAACATTATATACTATTACGTAATGACGTATAACGTTATATACTATTACGTAATGGCGTATAACGTTATGTAGTATTACCATATGACGTTTAACGATATGTAGTATTACCTTATAACGTATAACGTTATATACTATTACCACATGACGTATAACGTTATGTTGCATCACCTTATAACGTATAACGTTATATACTATTACGTACTAACGTATAACGTTATATACTACTACCTTCTAACGTATAACGTTATATACCATTACGTTATAACGTATAACGTTATTAGCTATTACGTTATGACGTATAACGTCATATGTTATTACGTACTGACGTATAACGTTATATAGTATTACCGTATAACGTACAACGTTATATCCTATTACCTTATAACATATAACGTTATATACTATTACGCTAGCACGTATAACGTTATAAACTAATACGTTATGACGTATAACGTTATATACTATTACGTAATGACGTATAACGTTATGTAGTATTAGCTGATGACGCATAACGTTATGTAGTGTTACCTTATAACGTATAACGTTATATACTATTACGTACTAACGTATAACGTTATATACTATTACGTACTAACGTATAACGTTATATACTATTACGTACTGACGTATAACGTTATATAGTATTAGCGTATGACGTACAACGTTATATCCTACTACGTACTAACGTATAACGTTATATATTTTTACGTAATGACGTATACCGTTATGTAGTATTACCATATGACGTTTAACGATATGTAGTATTGCCTTATAACGTATAACATTATATACTATTACGTAATGACGTATAACGTTATGTAGTATTAGCTGATGACGTATAACGTTATGTAGTATTATCTTATAACGTATAACGTTATATACTATTACGTTATGACGTATAACGTTATATACTACTACGTTCTAACGTATAACGTTATATACCATTACGTTATAACGTATAACGTTATTAGCTATTACGTTATGACGTATAACGTCATATGTTATTACGTACTGACGTATAACGTTATGTAGTATTACCGTATGACGTACAACCTTATATCCTATTACGTACTAACGTATAACGTTATATACTATTACGCTAGCACGTATAACGTTATAAACTAATACGTTATGACGTATAACGTTATATACTATTACGTAATGACGTATAACGTTATATACCATTACGTACTGACGTATAACGTTATATAGTATTACCGTATGACGTACAACGTTATATCCTATTACGTACTAACGTATAACATTATATAGTATTACGTAATGATGTATAACGTTATGTAGTATTAGCTGATGACGCATAACGTTATGTAGTGTTATCTTATAACGTATAACGTTATATACTATTACGTTATGACGTATAACGTTATATTCTAGTACGTAATGACGTATAACGTAATGTAGTATTACCTTATGACGTATAACGTTATGTAGTATTGCCTTATAAAGTATAACCTTATATACTATTACGCAATGACGTATAACGTTATGTAGTATTACCATATGACGTATAACGTTAAGTAGTATTACCTTATAACGTCTAACGTTATATACTATTACGTACTAACGTATAACGTTATATACTATTACGTACTGACGTATAACGTTATATAGTATTACCGTATGACGTACAACGTTATATCCTATTACGTACTAACGTATAACGTTATATACTATTACGTTATAACGTAAAACATTATGTAGTATTACCTAGTAACGTATAACGTTATATACTATTACGCTATGACGTATAACGTTATGTACTATTACGTTATAACGTATAAGGTTCTACACTATTACGTAATAACGTATAATGTTATATACTACTACGTACTAACGTATAACGTTACATACTATTACGTAATGACGTATAACGTTCTACACTATTACGTAATAACGCATAACGTTATATACTACTACGTACTATCGTATAACGTTACATACTATTACGTGATGACGTATAACGTTATATAGTATTACCGCATGACGTATAACGTAATGTAGTATTACCTTATGACGTATAACGTTGTGTAGTATTGCCTTATAAAGTATAACGTTATATACTATTACGTAATGACGTATAACGTTATGTAGTATTAGCTGTTGACGTATAACGTTATGTAGTATTATCTTATAACGTATAACGTTATATACTATTACGTTATGACGTATAACGTTATATACTATTACCATATGACGTATAACGTTATGTAGTATTACCTTATAACGTATAACGTTATATACTATTACGTACTAACGGATAACGTTATATACTACTACGTACTAACGTATAACGTTATATAGTATTACCGTATGACGTACAACGTTATATCCTATTACGTACTAACGTATAACGTTATATACTATTACGTTTTAACGTAAAACATGATGTAGTATTACCTTATAACATATAACGTTATATACTATTACGCTAGCACGTATAACGTTATAAACTAATACGTTATGACGTATAACGTTATATACTATTACGTAATGACGTATAACGTTATGTAGTATTAGCTGATGACGCTTAACGTTATGTAGTGTTACCTTATAACGTATAACGTTATATACTATTACGTACTAACGTATAACGTTATATACTATTACGTACTGACGTATAACGTTATATAGTATTAACGTATGACGTACAACGTTATATCCTACTACGTACTAACGTATAACGTTATATATTTTTACGTAATGACGTATACCGTTATGTAGTATTACCATATGACGTTTAACGATATGTAGTATTGCCTTATAACGTATAACATTATATACTATTACGTAATGACGTATAACGTTATGTAGTATTAGCTGATGACGTATAACGTTATGTAGTATTATCTTATAACGTATAACGTTATATACTATTACGTTATGACGTATAACGTTATATACCATTACGTACTGACGTATAACGTTATATAGTATTACCGTATGACGTACAACGTTATATCCTATTACGTACTAACGTATAACATTATATACTATTACGTAATGATGTATAACGTTATGCAGTATTAGCTGATGACGCATAACGTTATGTAGTGTTATCTTATAACGTATAACGTTATATACTATTACGTTATGACGTATAACGTTATATTCTAGTACGTAATGACATATAACGTAATGTAGTATTACCTTACGACGTATAACGTTATGTAGTATTGCCTTATAAAGTATAACCTTATATACTATTACGTACTGACGTATAACGTTATATAGTATTACCGTATGACGTACAACGTTATATATTATTACGTACTAACGTATAACGTTATATACTATTACGTTATAACGTAAAACATTATGTAGTATTACCTAGTAACGTATAACGTTATATACTATTACGCTATGACGTATAACGTTATGTACTATTACGTTATAACGTATAACGTTCTACACTATTACGTAATAACGTATAACGTTATATACTACTACGTACTAACGTATAACGTTACATACTATTACGTGATGACGTATAACGTTATATAGTATTACCGTATGACATATAACGTATTGTAGTATTACCTTATGACGTATAACGTTGTGTAGTATTGCCTTATAAAGTATAACGTTATATACTATTACGTAATGATTTATAACGTTATGTAGTATTACCATATGACGTATAACGTTATGTAGTATTACCTTATAACGTATAACGTTATATACTATTACGTACTAACGGATAACGTTATATACTACTACGTACTAACGTATAACGTTATATACCATTACGTTATGACGTATAACGTTATTAGCTATTACGTTATGACGAATAACGTCATATGTTATTACGTACTGACGTATAACGTTATATAGTATTACCGTATGACGTACAACGTTATTTCCTATTACGTACTAACGTATAACGTTATATACTATTACGTTATAGCGTAAAACATTATGTAGTATTACCTTATAATATATAACGTTATATACTATTACGTTAGCACGTATAACGTTATAAACTAATACGTTATGACGTATAACGTTATATACTATTACGTAATGACGCATAACGTTATGTAGTATTACCGTATGACGTTTAACGTTATGTAGTATTGCCTTATAACGTATAACGTTATATACTATTATGTAATGAGGTATAACGATCTACACTATTACGTACTAACGTATAATGTTATATACTACTACGTACTAACGTATAACGTTATATACTATTACGTAATGACGTATAACGATCTGCACTATTACGTACTAACATATAACGTTATATACTACTACGTACTATCGTATAACGTTATATACTATTACGTACTGACGTATTACGTTATATAGTATTACCGTATGACGTGCAACGTTATATCCTACTACGTACTAACGTATAACGTTATATATTTTTACGTAATGACGTATACCGTTATGTAGTTGTACCATATGACGTTTAACGATATGTAGTATTACCTAGTAACGTATAACGTTATATACTATTACGTACTAACGTATAACGTTATATACTATTACGTACCTACGTATAACGTTATGTAGTATTACCATATGACGTGTAACGTTATGTAGTATTACCTTCTGACGTATAACGTTATGTAGTATTATCTTATAACGAATAACATTATATACTATTACGGAATAACGTATAACGTTATGTAGTATTACCATATGACGTTTAACGATATGTAGTATTGCCTTATAACATGTAACATTATATACTATTACGTACTAACGTATAACGTTATATACTATTACGTACTGACGTATAACGTTATATAGTATTACCGTATGACGTACAACGTTATATCCTACTACGTACTAACGTATAACGTTATATATTTTTACGTAATGACGTATACCGTTATGTAGTATTACCACATGACGTTTAACGATATGTAGTATTACCTAGTAACGTATAACGTTATATACTATTACGCTATGACCTATAACGTTATGTACTATTACGTAATAACGTATAACGTTCTACACTATTACGTAATAACGTATAACGTTATATACTACTACGTTCTAACGTATAACGTTACATACTATTACGTAATGACGTATAACGTTCTACACTATGACGTAATAACGTATAACGTTATATGCTACTACGTACTAACGTATAACGTTACATACTATTACGTGATGACGTATAACGTTATATAGTATTACCGTATGACTTACAACGTTATATCCTACTACGTACTAACGTATAACGTTATATATTTTTACGTAATGACGTATACCGTTATGTAGTATTACCATATGACGTTTAACGATATGTAGTATTGCCTTATAACGTATAACATTATATACTATTACGTAATGACGTATAACGTTATATACTATTACGTAATGACGTATAACGTTATGTAGTATTACCATATGACGTATAACGTTATGTACTATTACCTTATGACGTATAACGTTATGTAGTATTATCTTATAACGTATAACATTATATACTATTACGTAATGACGTATAACGTTATGTAGTATTACCATATGACGAATAACGATATGTAGTATTGCCTTATAACGTATAACATTATATACTATTACGTAATGACGTATAACGTTATATACTATTACGTTATGACGTATAACGTTATATACCATTACGTACTGACGTATAACGTTATATAGTATTACCGTATGACGTACAACGTTATATCCTATTACGTACTAACGTATAACATTATATACTATTACGTAATGATGTATAACGTTATGTAGTATTAGCTGATGACGCATAACGTTATGTAGTGTTATCTTATAACGTATAACGTTATTGACTATTACGTTATGCCGTATAACGTTATATTCTAGTACGTAATGACGTATAACGTAATGTACTATTACCTTATGACGTATAACGTTATGTAGTATTGCCTTATAAAGTATAACCTTATATACTATTACGCAATGACGTATAACGTTATGTAGTATTACCATATGACGTATAACGTTATGTAGTATTACCTTATAACGTCTAACGTTATATACTATTACGTACTAACGTATAACGTTATATACTATTACGTACTGACGTATAACGTTATATAGTATTACCGTATGACGTACAACGTTATATCCTATTACGTACTAACGTATAACGTTATATACTATTACGTTATAACGTAAAACATTATGTAGTATTACCTAGTAACGTATAACGTTATATACTATTACGCTATGACGTATAACGTTATGTACTATTACGTTATAACGTATAACGTTCTACACTATTACGTAATAACGTATAATGTTATATACTACTACGTACTAACGTATAACGTTACATACTATTACGTAATGACGTATAACGTTCTACACTATTACGTAATAACGTATAACGTTATATACTACTACGTACTAACGTATAACGTTACATACTATTACGTGATGACGTATAACGTTATATAGTATTACCGTATGACGTATAACGTAATGTAGTATTACCTTATGACGTATAACGTTGTGTAGTATTGCCGTATAAAGTATAACGTTATATACTATTACGTAATGATTTATAACGTTATGTAGTATTACCATATGACGTATAACGTTATGTAGTATTACCTTATAACGTATAACGTTATATACTATTACGTACTAACGTAAAACGTTATATACTATTACGTACTGACGTATAACGTTATATAGTATTACCGTATGACGTACAACGTTATATCCTACTACGTACTAACGTATAACGTTATATATTTTTACGTAATGACGTATACCGTTATGTAGTATTACCATATGACGTTTAACGATATGTAGTATTGCCTTATAACGTATAACATTATATACTATTACGTAATGACGTATAACGTTATGTAGTATTAGCTGATGACGTATAACGTTATGTAGTATTATCTTATAACGTATAACGTTATATACTATTACGTTATGACGTATAACGTTATATACTATTACGTAATGACGTATAACGATATGTAGTATTACCTTATGACGTATAACGTTATGTAGTATTATCTTATAACGTATAACATTATATACTATTACGTAATGACGTATAACGTTATGTAGTATTACCATATAACGTTTAACGATATGTAGTATTGCCTTATAACGTATTACGTTATATACTATTACCATATGACGTATAACGTTATGTAGTATTACCTTATAACGTATAACGTTATATACTATTACGTACTAACGGATAACGTTATATACTACTACGTACTAACGTATAACGTTATATACCATTACGTTATGACGTATAACGTTATTAGCTATTACGTACTAACGGATAACGTTATATACTACTACGTACTAACGTATAACGTTATATACCATTACGTTATGACGTATAACGCTATTAGCTATTACGTTATGACGAATAACGTCATATGTTATTACGTACTGACGTATAACGTTGTATAGTATTACCGTATGACGTAAAACGTTATATCCTATTACGTACTAACGTATAACGTTATATACTATTACGTTATAACGTAAAACATTATGTAGTATTACCTTATAATATATAACGTTATATACTATTACGCTAGCACGTATAACGTTAGAAACTAATACGTTATGACGTATAACGTTATATACTATTACGTAATGACGCATAACGTTATGTAGTATTACCATATGACGTTTAACGTTATGTAATATTGCCTTATAACGTATAACGTTATATACTATTATGTAATGAGGTATAACGATCTACACTATTACGTACTAACGTATAACGTTATATACTACTACGTACTAACGTATAACGTTATATACTATTACGTAATGACGTATAACGATCTACACTATTACGTACTAACATATAACGTTATATACTACTACGTACTAACGTATAACGTTATATACTATTACGTACTGACGTATAACGTTATATAGTATTACCGTATGACGTACAACGTTATATCCTACTACGTACTAACGTATAACGTTATATATTTTTACGTAATGACGTATACCGTTATGTAGTATTACCATATGTCGTTTAACGATATGTAGTATTGCCTTATAGCGTATAACATTATATACTATTACGTAATGACGTATAACGTTATGTAGTATTAGCTGATGACGTATAACGTTATGTAGTATTATCTTATAACGTATAACGTTATATACTATTACGTTATGACGTATAACGTTATATACTATTACGTAATGACGTAAAACGTTATGTAGTATTACCATATGACGTTTAACGTTATGTAGTATTGCCTTATAACGTATAACGTTATATACTATTATGTAATGAGGTATAACGATCTACACTATTACGTACTAACGTATAATGTTATATACTACTACGTACTAACGTATAACGTTATTTACTATTACGTAATGACGTATAACGATCTACACTATTACGTACTAACGTATAACGTTATATACTACTACGTACTAACGTATAACGTTATATACTATTACGTAATGACGGATAACGTTATATTCTAATACGTAATGACGTATAACGTAATGTAGTATTACCTTATGACGTATAACGTTATGTAATATTAGCTGATGACGTATAACGTTATGTAGTATAATCTTATAACGTATAACGTCATATACTATTACGTAATGATGTATAACGTTATGTAGTATTAGCTGATGACGCATAACGTTATGTAGTGTTATCTTATAACGTATAACGTTATTGACTATTACGTTATGCCGTATAACGTTATATTCTAGTACGTAATGACGTATAACGTAATGTAGTATTACCTTATGACGTATAACGTTATGTAGTATTGCCTTATAAAGTATAACCTTATATACTATTACGCAATGACGTATAACGTTATGTAGTATTACCATATGTCGTATAACGTTATGTAGTATTACCTTATAACGTCTAACGTTATATACTATTACGTACTAACGTATAACGTTATATACTAATACGTACTGACATATAACGTTATATAGTATTACCGTATGACGTACAACGTTATATCCTATTACGTACTAACATATAACGTTATATACTACTACGTACTAACGTATAACGTTATATACTATTACGTACTGACGTATAACGTTATATACTATTACCATATGACGTATAACGTTATGTAGTATTACCTTATAACGTATAACGTTATATACTATTACGTACTAACGGATAACGTTATATACTACTACGTACTAACGTATAACGTTATATACCATTACGTTATGACGTATAACGTTATTAGCTATTACGTTATGACGAATAACGTCATATGTTATTACGTACTGACGTATAACGTCATATAGTATTACCGTATGACGTACAACGTTATATCCTATTACGTACTAACGTATAACATTTTATACTATTACGTTATAACGTAAAACATTATGTAGTATTACCTTATAACATATAACGTTATATACTATAACGCTAGCACGTATAACGTTATAAACTAATACGTTATGACGTATAACGTTATATACTATTACGTAATGACGTATAACGTTATGTAGTATTACCATATGACGTTTAACGTTATGTAGTATTGCCTTATAACGTATAACGTTATATACTATTATGTAATGAGGTATAACGTTATGTAGTATTACCATATGACGCTTAACGTTATGTAGTATTGCCGTATAACGTATAACGTTATATACTATTATGTAATGAGGTATAACGATCTACACTATTACGTACTAACGTATAATGTTATATACTACTACGTACTAACGTATAACGTTATTTACTATTACGTAATGACGTATAACGATCTACACTATTACGTACTAACGTATAACGTTTTATACTACTACGTACTAACGTATAACGTTATATACTATTACGTTATAACGCAAAACGTTATATAGTATTACGTACTAACGTATAACGTTATATACTACTACGTACTAACGTATAACGTTATATACTACTACGTACTAACGTATAACGTTATATACTATTTCGTAATGACGGATAACGTTATATTCTAATACGTAATGACGTATAACGTAATGTAGTATTACCTTATGACGTATAACGTTATGTAGTATTAGCTGATGACGTATAACGTTATGTAGTATTATCTTATAACGTATAACGTTATATACTATTACGTTATGACGTATAACGTTATATACTATTACGTAATGACGTATAACGTTATGTGGTATTACCTTATGACGTATAACGTTATGTAGTATTATCTTATAACGTATAACATTATATACTATTACGTAATGACGTATAACGTTATGTAGTATTACCATATGACGTTTAACGATATGTAGTATTGCCTTATAACGTATAACGTTATATACTATTACCATATGACGTATAACGTTATGTAGTATTACCTTATAACGTATAACGTTATATACTATTACGTACTAACGGATAACGTTATATACTACTACGTACTAACGTATAACGTTATATACCATTACGTTATGACGTATAACGTTATTAGCTATTACGTTATGACGAATAACGTCATACGTTATTACGTACTGACGTATAACGTTATATAGTATTACCGTATCACGTACAACGCTATATCCTATTACGTACTAACGTATAACGTTATATACTATTACGTTATAACGTAAAACATTATGTAGTATTACCTTATAACATATAACGTTATATACTATTACGCTAGCACGTATAACGTTATAAACTAATACGTTATGACGTATAACGTTATATACTATTACATAATGACGTATAACGTTATGTAGTATTACCATATGACGTTTAACGTTATGTAGTATTGCCTTATAACATATAACGTTATATACTATTATGTAATGAGGTATAACGATCTACACTATTACGTACTAACGTATAATGTTATATACTACTACGTACTAACGTATAACGTTATATACTATTACGTAATGACGTATAACGTTATGTAGTATTAGCTGATGACGTATAACGTTATGTAGTATTATCTTATAACGTATAACGTTATATACTATTACGTTATGACGTATAACGTTATATACTATTACGTAATGACGTATAACATTATGTAGTATTACCTTATGACGTATAACGTTATGTAGTATTATCTTATAACGTATAACATTATATACTATTACGTAATGACGTATAACGTTATGTAGTATTACCATATGACGTTTAACAATATGTAGTATTGCCTTATAACGTATAGCGTTATATACTATTACCATAAGACGTATAACGTTATGTAGTATTACCTTATAACGTATAACGTTATATACTATTACGTACTAACGGATAACGTTATATACTACTACGTACTAACGTATAACGTTATATACCATTACGTTATAACGCAAAACGTTATATAGTATTACGTACTAACGTATAACGTTATATACTACTACGTACTAACGTATAACGTTATATACTATTACCTAATGACGGATAACGTTATATTCTAATACGTAATGACGTATAACGTAATGTAGTATTACCTTATGACGTATAACGTTATGTAGTATTATCTGATGACGTATAACGTTATGTAGTATTACCTTATAACGTATAACGTTATATACTATTACGTACTAACGGATAACGTTATATACTACTACGTACTAACGTATAACGTTATATACCATTACGTTATGACGTATAACGTTATTAGCTATTACGTTATGACGAATAACGTCATACGTTATTACGTAATGACGTTATTAGCTATTACGTTATGACGAATAACGTCATACGTTATTACGTAATGACGTATAACGTTATGTAGTATTACCATATGACGTTTAACGTTATGTAGTATTGCCTTATAACGTATAACGTTATATACTATTATGTAATGAGGTATAACGATCTACACTATTACGTACTAACGTATAATGTTATATACTACTACGTACTAACGTATAACGTTATATACTATTACGTATTGACGTATAACGATCTACACTATTACGTACTAACGTATAACCTTATATACTACTACGTACTAACGTATAACGTTATATACTATTACGTTATAACGCAAAACGTTATATAGTATTACGTACTAACGTATAACGTTATATACTACTACGTACTAACGTATAACGTTATATACTATTACGTAATGACGGATAACGTTATATTCTAATACGTAATGACGTATAACGTAATGTAGTATTACCTTATGACGTATAACGTTATGTAGTATTACCTTATAACGTATAACGTTATATACTATTACGTACTAACGGATAACGTTATATACTACAACGTACTAACGTATAACGTTATATACCATTACGTTATGACGTATAACGTTATTAGCTATTACGTTATGACGAATAACGTCATATGTTATTACGTAATGACGTATAACGTTATATAGTATTACCGTATGACGTACAACGTTATATCCTATTACGTACTAACGTATAACGTTATATACTATTACGTTATAACGTAAAACATTATGTAGTATTACCTTATAACATATAACGTTATATACTATTACGCTGGCACGTATAACGTTATAAACTAATACGTTATGACGTATAACGTTATATACTATTACGTAATGACGTATAACGTTATGTAGTATTACCATATGACGTTTAACGTTATGTAGTATTGCCTTATAACGTATAACGTTATATACTATTATGTAATGAGGTATAACGATCTACACTATTACGTACTAACGTATAATGTTATATACTACTACGTACTAACGTATAACGTTATATACTATTACGTTATAACGCAAAACGTTATATAGTAATACGTACTAACGTATAACGTTATATACTACTACGTACTAACGTATAACGTTATATACTATTACGTAATGTCGGATAACGTTATATTCTAATACGTAATGACGTATAACGTAATGTAGTATTACCTTATGACGTATAACGTTATGTAGTATTGCCTTATAAAGTATAACGTTATATACTATTACGTAATGATTTATAACGTTATGTAGTATTACCATATGACGTATAACGTTATGTAGTATTACCTTATAACGTCTAAGGTTATATACTATTACGTACTAACGTATAACGTTATATACTATTACGTACTGACGTATAACGTTATATAGTATTACCGTATGACGTACAACGTTATATCCTACTACGTACTAACGTATAACGTTATATATTTTTACGTAATGACGTATACCGTTATGTAGTATTACCATATGACGTTTAACGATATGTAGTATTGCCTTATAACGTATAACATTATATACTATTACGTAATGACGTATAACGTTATGTAGTATTAGCTGATGACGTATAACGTTATGTAGTATTATCTTATAACGTATAACGTTATATACTATTACGTCATGATGTATAACGTTATATACTATTACGTAATGACGTATAACGTTATGTAGTATTACCTTATGACGTATAACGTTATGTAGTATTATCTTATAACGTATAACGTTCTGTAGTGTTGCCTTATAACGTTTAACGTTATGTAGTATTACCTTATAACATATAACGTTATACACTATTACGCTAGCACGTATAACGTTATAAACTAATACGTTATGACGTATAACGTTATATACTATTACGTTATGACGTATAACATTATGTAGTATTACCATATGACGTTTAACGTTATGTAGTATTGCCTTATAACGTTTAACGTTATATACTATTATGTAATGACGTATAACGATCTACACTATTACGTACTAACGTATAATGTTATATACTACTACGTACTAACGTATAACATTATATACTATTACGTAATGACGTATAACGATCTACACTATTACGTACTAACGTATAACGTTATATACTATAACGTACTAACGTATAACGTTATATACTATTACGTTATAACGCAAAACGTTATATAGTATTACGTACTAACGTATAACGTTATATACTACTACGTACTAACGTATAACGTTATATAATATTACGTTATGACGTATAACGTTATGTAGTATTACCATATGACGTTTAACGTTATGTAGTATTGCCTTGTAACGTATAACGTTATATAGAATTATGTAATGACGTATAACGTTATATAGTATTAGCTTATGACGTATAACGTTCTGTAGTGTTGCCTTATAACGTTTAACGTTATGTAGTATTACCTTATAACATATAACGTTATATACTATTACGTACTGACGTATAACGTTATATAGTATTACCGTATGACGTACAACGTTATATCCTACTACGTACTAACGTATAACGTTATATATTTTTACGTAATGACGTATACCGTTATGTAGTATTACCATATGACGTTTAACGATATGTAGTATTGCCTTATAACGTATAACATTATATACTATTACGTAATGATTTATAACGTTATGTAGTATTACCATATGACGTATAACGTTATGTAGTATTGCCTTATATAGTATAACGTTATATACTATTACGTAATGATTTATAACGTTATGTAGTATTACCATATGACGTATAACGTTATGTAGTATTGCCTTATAAAGTATAACGTTATATACTATTACGTAATGATTTATAACGTTATGTAGTATTACCATATGACGTATAACCATATGTAGTATTGCCTTATAACGTATAACGTTATATAATATTACGTACTAACGTATAACGTTATATAATATTACGTACTGACGTATAACGTTATATAGTATTACCGTATGACGTACAACGTTATATCCTACTACGTACTAACGTATAACGTTATTTACTCTTACGTAATGACGTATAACGATCTACACTATTACGTACTAACGTATAACGTTATATACTATTACGTTATAACGCAAAACGTTATATAGTATTACGTACTAACGTATAACGTTATATACTACTACGTACTAACGTATAACGTTATATACTATTACGTAATGACGGATAACGTTATATTCTAATACGTAATGACGTATAACGTAATGTAGTATTACCTTATGACGTATAACGTTATGTAGTATTAGCTGATGACGTATAACGTTATGTAGTATTATCTTATAACGTATAACGTTATATACTATTACGTTATGACGTATAACGTTATATACTATTACGTAATGACGTATAACGTTATGTGGTATTACCTTATGACGTATAACGTTATGTAGTATTATCTTATAACGTATAACATTATATACTATTACGTGATGACGTATAACGTTATGTAGTATTACCATATGACGTTTAACGATATGTAGTATTGCCTTATAACGTATAACGTTATATACTATTACCATATGCCGTATAACGTTATGTAGTATTACCTTATAACGTATAACGTTATATACTATTACGTACTAACGGATAACGTTATATACTACTACGTACTAACGTATAACGTTATATAGTATTACCGTATGACGTACAACGTTATATCCTATTACGTACTAACATATAACGTTATATACTATTACGTTATAACGTAAAACATTATGTAGTATTACCTTATAACATATAACGTTATATACTATTACGCTAGCACGTATAACGTTATAAACTAATACGTTATGACGTATAACGTTATATACTATTACGTAATGACGTATAACGTTATGTAGTATTGCCTTATAACGTATAACGTTATATACTATTATGTAATGAGGTATAACGATCTACACTATTACGTTCTAACGTATAATGTTATATACTACTACGTACTAACGTATAACGTTATATACTATTACGTTATAACGCAAAACGTTATATAGTATTACGTACTAACGTATAACGTTATATACTACTACCTACTAACGTATAACGTTATATACTATTACGTAATGACGGATAACGTTATATTCTAATACGTAATGACGTATAACGTAATGTAGTATTACCTTATGACGTATAACGTTATGTAGTATTGCCTTATAAAGTATAACCTTATATACTATTACGCAATGGCGTAGAACGTTATGTAGTATTACCATATGACGTATAACGTTATGTAGTATTACCTTATAACGTATAACGTTATATACTATTACGTTATGACGTATAACGTTATATACTATTACGTAATGACGTATAACGTTATGTAGTATTACCATATGACGTTTAACGTTATGTAGTATTGCCTTATAACGTATAACGTTATATACTATTATGTAATGAGGTATAACGATCTACACTATTACGTACTAACGTATAATGTTATATACTACTACGTACTAACGTATAACGTTATTTACTATTACGTAATGACGTATAACGATCTACACTATTACGTACTAACGTATAACGTTATATACTATTACGTTATAACGCAAAACGTTATATAGTATTACGTACTAACGTATAACGTTATATACTACTACGTACTAACGTATAACGTTATATACTATTACGTAATGACGGATAACGTTATATTCTAATACGTAATGACGTATAACGTAATGTAGTATTACCTTATGACGTATAACGTTATGTAGTATTAGCTGATGACGTATAACGTTATGTAGTATTATCTTATAACGTATAACGTTATATACTATTACGTTATGACGTATAACGTTATATACTATTACGTAATGACGTATAACGTTATGTGGTATTACCTTATGACGTATAACGTTATGTAGTATTATCTTATAACGTATAACATTATATACTATTACGTGATGACGTATAACGTTATTAGCTATTACGTTATGACGAATAACGTCAAATGTTATTACGTACTGACGTATAACGTTATATAGTATCACCGTATGACGTACAACGTTATATCCTATTACGTACTAACGTATAACGTTATATACTATTACGTTATAACGTAAAACATTATGTAGTATTACCTTATAACATATAACGTTATATACTATTACGCTAGCACGTATAACGTTATAAACTACTACGTTATGACGTATAACGTTATATACTATTACGTAATGACGTATAACGTTATGTAGTATTGCCTTATAACGTATAACGTTATATACTATTATGTAATGAGGTATAACGATCTACACTATTACGTACTAACGTATAATGTTATATACTACTACGTACTAACGTATAACGTTATATACTATTACGTAATGACGGATAACGTTATATTCTAATACGTAATGACGAATAACGTAATGTAGTATTACCTTATGACGTATAACGTTATGTAGTATTGCCTTATAAAGTATAACCTTATATACTATTACGCAATGGCGTAGAACGTTATGTAGTATTACCATATGACGTATAACGTTATGTAGTATTACCTTATAACGTATAACGTTATATACTATTACGTTATGACGTATAACGTTATATACTATTACGTAATGACGTATAACGTTATGTAGTATTACCATATGACGTTTAACGTTATGTAGTATTGCCTTATAACGTATAACGTTATATACTATTATGTAATGAGGTATAACGATCTACACTATTACGTACTAACGTATAATGTTATATACTACTACGTACTAACGTATAACGTTATTTACTATTACGTAATGACGTATAACGATCCTCACTATTACGTACTAACGTATAACGTTATATACTACTACGTACTAACGTATAACGTTATATACTATTACGTTATAACGCAAAACATTATATAGTATTACGTACTAACGTATAACGTTATATACTACTACGTACTAACGTATAACGTTATATACTATTACGTAATGACGGATAACGTTATATTCTAATACGTAATGACGTATAACGTAATGTAGTATTACCTTATGACGTATAACGTTATGTAGTATTGCCTTATAAAGTATAACCTTATATACTATTACGCAATGGCGTAGAACGTTATGTAGTATTACCATATGACGTATAACGTTATGTAGTATTACCTTATAACGTATAACGTTATATACTATTACGTTATGACGTATAACGTTATATACTATTACGTAATGACGTATAACGTTATGTAGTATTACCATATGACGTTTAACGTTATGTAGTATTGCCTTATAACGTATAACGTTATATACTATTATGTAATGAGGTATAACGATCTACACTATTACGTACTAACGTATAATGTTATATACTACTACGTACTAACGTATAACGTTATATACTATTACGTAATGACGGATAACG
This sequence comes from Bombus pascuorum, assembly GCF_905332965.1. Lineage (NCBI taxonomy): Eukaryota > Metazoa > Arthropoda > Insecta > Hymenoptera > Apidae > Bombus > Bombus pascuorum. The sequence goes on from NC_083504.1 coordinate 3,767,894, forward strand.
TTATATTCTAATACGTAATGACGTATAACGTAATGTAGTATTACCTTATGACGTATAACGTTATGTAGTATTACCTTATAACGTATAACGTTATATACTATTACGTACTAACGGATAACGTTATATACTACTACGTACTAACGTATAACGTTATATACCATTACGTTATGACGTATAACGTTATTAGCTATTACGTTATGACGAATAACGTCATATGTTATTACGTACTGACGTATAACGTTATATAGTATTACCGTATGACGTACAACGTTATATCCTATTACGTACTAACGTATAACGTTATATACTATTACGTTATAACGTAAAACATTATGTAGTATTACCTTATAACATATAACGTTATATACTATTACGCTAGCACGTATAACGTTATAAACTAATACGTTATGACGTATAACGTTATATACTATTACGTAATGACGTATAACGTTATGTAGTATTGCCTTATAACGTATAACGTTATATACTATTATGTAATGAGGTATAACGATCTACACTATTACGTTCTAATATATAATGTTATATACTACTACGTACTAACGAATAACGTTATATACTATTACGTTATAACGCAAAACGTTATATAGTATTACGTACTAACGTATAACGTTATATACTACTACGTACTAACGTATAACGTTATATACTATTACGTAATGACGGATAACGTTATATTCTAATACGTAATGACGTATAACGTAATGTAGTATTACCTTATGACGTATAACGTTATGTAGTATTGCCTTATAAAGTATAACCTTATATACTATTACGCAATGGCGTAGAACGTTATGTAGTATTACCATATGACGTATAACTTTATGTAGTATTACGTTATAACGTCTAACGTTATATACTATTACGTACTAACGTACAACGTTATATACTATTACGTACTGACGTATAACGTTATGTAGTATTACCGTATGACGTACAACGTTATATCCTATTACGTACTAACGTATAACGTTATATACTATTACGTTATAACGTAAAACATTATGTAGTATTACCTAGTAACGTATTACGTTATATACTATTACGCTATGACGTATAACGTTATATACTAGTACGTTATAACGTATAACGTTCTACATTATTACGTAATAACGTATAACGTTATATACTACTACGTACTAACGTATAACGTTACATACTATTACGTGATGACGTATAACGTTATATAGTATTACCGTATGACGTATAACGTAATGTAGTATTACCTTATGACGTTAACGTTGTGTAGTATTGCCTTATAAAGTATAACGTTATATACTATTACGTAATGATTTATAACGTTATCTAGTATTACCATATGACGTATAACGTTATGTAGTATTACCTTATAACGTCTAACGTTATATACTATTACGTACTAACGTATAACGTTATATACTATTACGTACTGACGTATAACGTTATATAGTATTACCGTATGACGTACAACGTTATATCCTACTACGTACTAACGTATAACGCTATATATTTTTACGTAATGACGTATAACGTTATGTAGTATTACCATATGACGTTTAACGATATGTAGTATTGCCTTATAACGTATAACATTATATACTATTACGTAATGACGTATAACGTTATGTAGTATTAGCTGATGACGTATAACGTTATGTAGTATTATCTTATAACGTATAACGTTATATACTATTACGTTATGACGTATAACGTTATATACTATTACGTAATGACGTATAACGTTATGTAGTATTACCTTATGACGTATAACGTTAAGTAGTATTATTTTATAACGTATAACATTATATACTATTACGTAATGACGTATAACGTTATGTAGTATTACCATATGACGTTTAACGTTATGTAGTATTGCCTTTTAACGTATAACCTTATATACTATTACGCAATGGCGTAGAACGTTATGTAGTATTACCATATGACGTATAACGTTATGTAGTATTACCTTATAACGTCTAACGTTATATACTATTACGTACTAACGTATAACGTTATATACTATTACGTACTGACGTATAACGTTATATAGTATTACCGTATGACGTACAACGTTATATCCTATTACGTACTATCGTATAACGTTATATACTATTACGTTATAACGTAAAACATTATGTAGTATTACCTAGTAACGTATTACGTTATATACTATTACGCTATGACGTATAACGTTATATACTATTACGTTATAACGTATAACGTTCTACATTATTACGTAATAACGTATAACGTTATAGACTACTACGTACTAACGTATAACGTTATATACTATTACGTACTGACGTATAACGTTATATAGTATTACCGTATGACGTACAACGTTATATCCTATTACGTACTATCGTATAACGTTATATACTATTACGTTATAACGTAAAACATTATGTAGTATTACCTAGTAACGTATTACGTTATATACTACTACGTACTAACGTATAACGTTACATACTATTACGTGATGACGTATAACGTTATATAGTATTACCGTATGACGTATAACGTAATGTATTATTACCTTATGACGTTAACGTTGTGTAGTATTGCCTTATAAAGTATAACGTTATATACTATTACGTAATGATTTATAACGTTATGTAGTATTACCATATGAGGTATAACGTTATGTAGTATTACCTTATAACGTCTAACGTTATATACTATTACGTACTAACGGATAACGTTATATACTACTACGTACTAACGTATAACGTTATATACCATTACGTTATGACGTATAACGTTATTAGCTATTACGTTATGACGAATAACGTCATATGTTATTACGTACTGACGTATAACGTTATATAGTATTACCGTATGACGTACAACGTTATATCCTATTACGTACTAACGTATAACGTTATATACTATTACGTTATAACGTAAAACATTATGTAGTATTACCTTATAACATATAACGTTATATACTATTACGCTAGCACGTATAACGTTATAAACTAATACGTTATGACGTATAAAGTTATATACTATTACGTAATGACGTATAACGTTATGTAGTATTACCATATGACGTTTAACGTTATGTAGTATTGCCTTATAACGTATAACGTTATATACTATTATGTAATGAGGTATATCGATCTACACTATTACGTACTAACGTATAATGTTATATACTACTACGTACTAACGTATAACGTTATATACTATTACGTAATGACGTATAACGATCTACACTATTACGTACTAACGTATAACGTTATATACTACTACGTACTAACGTATAACGTTATATACTATTACGTAATGACGGATAACGTTATATAGTATTACCGTATGACGTACAACGTTATATCCTACTACGTACTAACGTATAACGTTATATATTTTTACGTAATGACGTATACCGTTATGTAGTATTACCATATGACGTTTAACGATATGTAGTATTGCCTTATAACGTATAACATTATATACTATTACGTAATGACGTATAACGTTATGTAGTATTAGCTGATGACGTATAACGTTATGTAGTATTATCTTATAACGTATAACGTTATATACTATAACGTTATGACGTATAACGTTATATACTATTACGTAATGACGTATAACGTTATGTAGTATTACCATATGACGTTTAACGTTATGTAGTATTGCCTTATAACGTATAACGTTATATACTATTATGTAATGAGGTATAACGATCTACACTAGTACGTACTAACGTATAATGTTATATACTACTACGTACTAACGTATAACGTTATTTACTATTACGTAATGACGTATAACGATCTACACTATTACGTACTAACGTATAACGTTATATACTACTACGTACTGACGTATAACGTTATATAGTATTACCGTATGACGTACAACGTTATATCCTATTACGTACTAACGTATAACGTTATATACTATTACGATATAACGTAAAACATTATGTAGTATTACCTAGTAACGTATTACGTTATATACTATTACGCTATGACGTATAACGTTATATACTATTACGTTATAACGTATAACGTACTACATTATTACGTAATAACGTATAACGTTATATACTACTACGTACTAACGTATAACGTTACATACTATTACGTGATGACGTATAACGTTATATAGTATTACCGTATGACGTATAACGTAATGTAGTATTACCTTATGACGTTAACGTTGTGTAGTATTGCCTTATAAAGTATAACGTTATATACTATTACGTAATGATTTATAACGTTATGTAGTATTACCATATGACGTATAACGTTATGTAGTATTACCTTATAACGTCTAACGTTATATACTATTACGTACTAACGGATAACGTTATATACTACTACGTACTAACGTATAACGTTATATACCATTACGTTATGACGTATAACGTTATTAGCTATTACGTTATGACGAATAACGTCATATGTTATTACGTACTGACGTATAACGTTATATAGTATTACCGTATGACGTACAACGTTATATCCTATTACGTACTAACGTATAACGTTATATACTATTACATTATAACGTAAAACATTATGTAGTATTACCTTATAACATATAACGTTATATACTATTACGCTAGCACGTATAACGTTATAAACTAATACGTTATGACGTATAAAGTTATATACTATTACGTAATGACGTATAACGTTATGTAGTATTACCATATGACGTTTATCGTTATGTAGTATTGCCTTATAACGTATAACGTTATATACTATTATGTAATGAGGTATAACGATCTACACTATTACGTACTAACGTATAATGTTATATACTTCTACGTACTAACGTATAACGTTATAAACTAATACGTTATGACGTATAAAGTTATATACTATTACGTAATGACGTATAACGTTATGTAGTATTACCATATGACGTTTATCGTTATGTAGTATTGCCTTATAACGTATAACGTTATATACTATTATGTAATGAGGTATAACGATCTACACTAGTACGTACTAACGTATAATGTTATATACTACTACGTACTAACGTATAACGTTATATACTACTACGTACTAACGTATATCGTTATATACTATTACGTACTGACGTATAACGTTATATAGTATTACCGTATGACGTACAACGTTATATCCTTCTACGTACTAACGTATAACGTTATATATTTTTACGTAATGACGTATACCGTTATGTAGTATTACCATATGACGTTTAACGATATGTAGTATTGCCTTATAACGTATAACATTATATACTATTGCGTAATGACGTATAACGTTATGTAGTATTAGCTGATGACGTATAACGTTATGTAGTATTATCTTATAACGTATAACGTTATATACTATTACGTTATGACGTATAACGTTATATACTATTACGTAATGACGTATAACGTTATGTAGTATTACCATATGACGTTTAACGTTATGTAGTATTGCCTTATAACGTATAACGTTATATACTATTATGTAATGAGGTATAACGATCTACACTAGTACGTACTAACGTATAATGTTATATACTACTACGTACTAACGTATAACGTTATTTACTATTACGTAATGACGTATAACGATCTACACTATTACGTATTAACGTATAACGTTATATACTACTACGTACTAACGTATAACGTTATATACTATTACGTTATAACGCAAAACGTTATATAGTATTACGTACTAACGTATAACGTTATATACTACTACGTACTAACGTATAACGTTATATACTATTACGTTATGACGTATAACGTTAAATACTATTACGTAATGACGTATAACGTTATGTGGTATTACCTTATGACGTATAACGTTATGTAGAATTATCTTATAGCGTATAACATTATATACTATTACGTGATGACGTATAACGTTATGTAGTATTACCATATGACGTTTAACGATATGTAGTATTGCCTTATAACGTATAACGTTATATACTATTACCATATGACGTATAACGTTATGTAGTATTACCTTATAACGTATAACGTTATATACTATTACGTACTAACGGATAACGTTATATACTACTACGTACTAACGTATAACGTTATAATCCATTACGTTATGACGTATAACGTTATTAGCTATTACGTTATGACGAATAACGTCATACGTTATTACGTAATGACGTATAACGTTATGTAGTATCACCATATGACGTTTAACGTTATGTAGTATTGCCTTATAACGTATAACGTTATATACTATTATGTAATGAGGTATAACGATCTACACTATTACGTACTAACGTATAATGTTATATACTACTACGTACTAACGTATAACGTTATATACTATTACGTAATGACGTATAACGTTATGTAGTATTACCATATGACGTTTAACGTTATGTAGTATTGCCTTATAACGTATAACGTTATATACTATTATGTAATGAGGTATAACGATCTACACTATTACGTACTAACGTATAATGTTATATACTACTACGTACTAACGTATAACGTTATATACTATTACGTAATGACGTATAACGATCTACACTATTACGTACTAACGTATAACGTTATATACTACTACGTACTAACGTATAACGTTATATACTATTACGTAATGACGGATAACGTTATATAGTATTACCGTATGACGTACAACGTTATATCCTACTACGTACTAACGTATAACGTTATATATTTTTACGTAATGACGTATACCGTTATGTAGTATTACCATATGACGTTTAACGATATGTAGTATTGCCTTATAACGTATAACATTATATACTATTACGTAATGACGTATAACGTTATGTAGTATTAGCTGATGACGTATAACGTTATGTAGTATTATCTTATAACGTATAACGTTATATACTATAACGTTATGACGTATAACGTTATATACTATTACGTAATGACGTATAACGTTATGTAGTATTACCATATGACGTTTAACGTTATGTAGTATTGCCTTATAACGTATAACGTTATATACTATTATGTAATGAGGTATAACGATCTACACTAGTACGTACTAACGTATAATGTTATATACTACTACGTACTAACGTATAACGTTATTTACTATTACGTAATGACGTATAACGATCTACACTATTACGTACTAACGTATAACGTTATATACTACTACGTACTGACGTATAACGTTATATAGTATTACCGTATGACGTACAACGTTATATCCTATTACGTACTAACGTATAACGTTATATACTATTACGATATAACGTAAAACATTATGTAGTATTACCTAGTAACGTATTACGTTATATACTATTACGCTATGACGTATAACGTTATATACTATTACGTTATAACGTATAACGTACTACATTATTACGTAATAACGTATAACGTTATATACTACTACGTACTAACGTATAACGTTACATACTATTACGTGATGACGTATAACGTTATATAGTATTACCGTATGACGTATAACGTAATGTAGTATTACCTTATGACGTTAACGTTGTGTAGTATTGCCTTATAAAGTATAACGTTATATACTATTACGTAATGATTTATAACGTTATGTAGTATTACCATATGACGTATAACGTTATGTAGTATTACCTTATAACGTCTAACGTTATATACTATTACGTACTAACGGATAACGTTATATACTACTACGTACTAACGTATAACGTTATATACCATTACGTTATGACGTATAACGTTATTAGCTATTACGTTATGACGAATAACGTCATATGTTATTACGTACTGACGTATAACGTTATATAGTATTACCGTATGACGTACAACGTTATATCCTATTACGTACTAACGTATAACGTTATATACTATTACGTTATAACGTAAATCATTATGTAGTATTACCTTATAACATATAACGTTATATACTATTACGCTAGCACGTATAACGTTATAAACTAATACGTTATGACGTATAAAGTTATATACTATTACGTAATGACGTATAACGTTATGTAGTATTACCATATGACGTTTATCGTTATGTAGTATTGCCTTATAACGTATAACGTTATATACTATTATGTAATGAGGTATAACGATCTACACTATTACGTACTAACGTATAATGTTATATACTTCTACGTACTAACGTATAACGTTATAAACTAATACGTTATGACGTATAAAGTTATATACTATTACGTAATGACGTATAACGTTATGTAGTATTACCATATGACGTTTATCGTTATGTAGTATTGCCTTATAACGTATAACGTTATATACTATTATGTAATGAGGTATAACGATCTACACTAGTACGTACTAACGTATAATGTTATATACTACTACGTACTAACGTATAACGTTATATACTACTACGTACTAACGTATATCGTTATATACTATTACGTACTGACGTATAACGTTATATAGTATTACCGTATGACGTACAACGTTATATCCTTCTACGTACTAACGTATAACGTTATATATTTTTACGTAATGACGTATACCGTTATGTAGTATTACCATATGACGTTTAACGATATGTAGTATTGCCTTATAACGTATAACATTATATACTATTGCGTAATGACGTATAACGTTATGTAGTATTAGCTGATGACGTATAACGTTATGTAGTATTATCTTATAACGTATAACGTTATATACTATTACGTTATGACGTATAACGTTATATACTATTACGTAATGACGTATAACGTTATGTAGTATTACCATATGACGTTTAACGTTATGTAGTATTGCCTTATAACGTATAACGTTATATACTATTATGTAATGAGGTATAACGATCTACACTAGTACGTACTAACGTATAATGTTATATACTACTACGTACTAACGTATAACGTTATTTACTATTACGTAATGACGTATAACGATCTACACTATTACGTATTAACGTATAACGTTATATACTACTACGTACTAACGTATAACGTTATATACTATTACGTTATAACGCAAAACGTTATATAGTATTACGTACTAACGTATAACGTTATATACTACTACGTACTAACGTATAACGTTATATACTATTACGTTATGACGTATAACGTTAAATACTATTACGTAATGACGTATAACGTTATGTGGTATTACCTTATGACGTATAACGTTATGTAGAATTATCTTATAGCGTATAACATTATATACTATTACGTGATGACGTATAACGTTATGTAGTATTACCATATGACGTTTAACGATATGTAGTATTGCCTTATAACGTATAACGTTATATACTATTACCATATGACGTATAACGTTATGTAGTATTACCTTATAACGTATAACGTTATATACTATTACGTACTAACGGATAACGTTATATACTACTACGTACTAACGTATAACGTTATAATCCATTACGTTATGACGTATAACGTTATTAGCTATTACGTTATGACGAATAACGTCATACGTTATTACGTAATGACGTATAACGTTATGTAGTATCACCATATGACGTTTAACGTTATGTAGTATTGCCTTATAACGTATAACGTTATATACTATTATGTAATGAGGTATAACGATCTACACTATTACGTACTAACGTATAATGTTATATACTACTACGTACTAACGTATAACGTTATATACTATTACGTAATGACGTATAACGTTATGTAGTATTACCATATGACGTTTAACGTTATGTAGTATTGCCTTATAACGTATAACGTTATATACTATTATGTAATGACGTATAACGTTCTACACTATTACGTAATAACGTATAACGTTATATACTACTACGTACTAACGTATAACGTTACATACTATTACGTAATGACGTATAACGTTATGTAGTATTACCATATGACGTTTAACGTTATGTAGTATTGCCTTATAAAGTATAACGTTATATACTATTACGTAATGATTTATAACGTTATGTAGTATTACCATATGACGTATAACGTTATGTAGTATTACCTTATAACGTTTAACGTTATATACTATTACGTACTAACGTATAACGTTATATACTATTACGTACTGACGTATAACGTTATATAGTATTACCGTATGACGTACAACGTTATGTAGTATTACCTTGTGACGTATAACGTTATGTAGTATTATCTTATAACGTATAACGTTATATACTATTACGTTATGACGTATAACGTTATATACTATTACGTAATGACGTATAACGTTATGTAGTATTACCTTATGACGTATAACGTTATGTAGTATTATCTTATAACGTATAACATTATATACTATTACGTAATGACGTATAACGTTATGTAGTATTACCATATGACGTTTAACGTTATGTAGTATTGCCTTATAACGTATAACGTTATATACTATTATGTAGTGAGGTATAACGATCTACACTATTACGTAATAACGTATAACGTTATATACTACTACGTACTAACGTATAACGTTACATACTATTACGTAATGACGTATAACGTTCTACACTATTACGTAATAACGTATAACGTTATATACTACTACGTACTAACGTATAACGTTATATATTTTTACGTAATGACGTATACCGTTATGTAGTATTACCATATGACGTTTAACGATATGTAGCATTGCCTTATAACGTATAACATTATATACTATTACGTAATGACGTATAACGTTATGTAGTATTAGCTGATGACGTATAACGTTATGTAGTATTATCTTATAACGTATAACGTTATATACTATTACGTTATGACGTATAACGTTATATACTATTACGTAATGACGTATAACGTTATATAGTATTACCGTATGACGTACAACGTTATATCCTATTACGTACTAACGTATAACATTATATACTATTACGTAATGATGTATAACGTTATGTAGTATTAGCTGATGACGCATAACGTTATGTAGTGTTATCTTATAACGTATAACGTTATATACTATTACGTTATGACGTATAACGTTATAATCTAGTACGTAATGACGTATAACGTAATGTAGTCATACCTTATGACGTATAACGTTATGTAGTATTGCCTTATAAAGTATAACCTTATATACTATTACGCAATGACGTATAACGTTATGTAGTATTACCATATGACGTATACCGTTATATACCATTACGTACTGACTTATAAAGTTATATAGTATTACCGTATGACGTACAACGTTATATCCTATTACGTACTAACGTATAACGTTATATACTATTACGTTATAACGTAAAACATTATGTAGTATTACCTAGTAACGTATAACGTTATATACTATTACGCTATGACGTATAACGTTATGTACTATTACGTTATAACGTATAACGTTCTACACTATTACGTAATGACGTATAACGTTATATTCTAATACGTAATGACGTATAACGTAATGTAGTATTACCTTATGACGTATAACGTTATGTAGTATTGCCTTATAAAGTATAACCTTATATACTATTACGCAATGGCGTAGAACGTTATGTAGTATTAACATATGACGTATAACGTTATGTAGTATTACCTTATAACGTCTAACGTTATATACTATTACGTACTAACGTATAACGTTATATACTATTACGTACTGACGTATAACGTTATATAGTATTACCGTATGACGTACAACGTTATATCCTATTACGCACTAACGTATAACGTTATATACTATTACGTTATAACGTAAAACATTATGTAGTATTACCTAGTAACGTATTACGTTATATACTATTACGCTATAACGTATAACGTCATATACTATTACGTTATAACGTATAATGTTCTACATTATTACGTAATAACGTATAACGTTATATACTACTACGTACGAACGTATAACGTTACATACTATTACGTAATGACGTATAACGTTCTACACTATTACGTAATATCGTATAACGTTATATACTACTACGTACTAACGTATAGCGTTACATACTATTACGTGATGACGTATAACGTTATATAGTATTACCGTATGACGTATAACGTAATGTAGTATTACCTTATGACGTATAACGTTGTGTAGTATTGCCTTATAAAGTATAACGTTATATACTATTACGTAATGATTCATAACGTTATGTAGTATTACCATATGACGTATAACGTTATGTAGTATTACCTTATAACGTCTAACGTTACATATATACTATTACGTACTAACGTATAACGTTATATACTATTACGTACTGACGTATAACGTTATATAGTATTACCGTATGACGTACAACGTTATATCCTACTACGTACTAACGTATAACGTTATATATTTTTACGTGATGACGTATAACGTTATGTAGTATTACCATATGACGTTTAACGATATGTAGTATTGCCTTATAACGTATAACGTTATATACTATTACGTAATGATTTATAACGTTATGTAGTATTACCATATGACGTATAACGTTATGTAGTATTACCTTATAACGTCTAACGTTACATATATACTATTACGTACTAACGTATAACGTTATATACTATTACGTACTGACGTATAACGTTATATAGTATTACCGTATGACGTACAACGTTATATCCTACTACGTACTAACGTATAACGTTATATATTTTTACGTGATGACGTATAACGTTATGTAGTATTACCATATGACGTATAACGTTATGTAGTATTACCTTATAACGTATAACGTTATATACTATTACGTACTAACGGATAACGTTATATACTACTACGTACTAACGTATAACGTTATAATCCATTACGTTATGACGTATAACGTTATTAGCTATTACGTTATGACGAATAACGTCATACGTTATTACGTAATGACGTATAACGTTATGTAGTATCACCATATGACGTTTAACGTTATGTAGTATTGCCTTATAACGTATAACGTTATATACTATTATGTAATGAGGTATAACGATCTACACTATTACGTACTAACGTATAATGTTATATACTACTACGTACTAACGTATAACGTTATATACTATTACGTAATGACGTATAACGTTATGTAGTATTACCATATGACGTTTAACGTTATGTAGTATTGCCTTATAACGTATAACGTTATATACTATTATGTAATGAGGTATAACGATCTACACTATTACGTAATAACGTATAACGTTATATACTACTACGTACTAACGTATAACGTTACATACTATTACGTAATGACGTATAACGTTCTACACTATTACGTAATAACGTATAACGTTATATACTACTACGTACTAACGTATAACGTTACATACTATTACGTAATGACGTATAACGTTATGTAGTATTACCATATGACGTTTAACGTTATGTAGTATTGCCTTATAAAGTATAACGTTATATACTATTACGTAATGATTTATAACGTTATGTAGTATTACCATATGACGTATAACGTTATGTAGTATTACCTTATAACGTTTAACGTTATATACTATTACGTACTAACGTATAACGTTATATACTATTACGTACTGACGTATAACGTTATATAGTATTACCGTATGACGTACAACGTTATGTAGTATTACCTTGTGACGTATAACGTTATGTAGTATTATCTTATAACGTATAACGTTATATACTATTACGTTATGACGTATAACGTTATATACTATTACGTAATGACGTATAACGTTATGTAGTATTACCTTGTGACGTATAACGTTATGTAGTATTATCTTATAACGTATAACATTATATACTATTACGTAATGACGTATAACGTTATGTAGTATTACCATATGACGTTTAACGTTATGTAGTATTGCCTTATAACGTATAACGTTATATACTATTATGTAGTGAGGTATAACGATCTACACTATTACGTAATAACGTATAACGTTATATACTACTACGTACTAACGTATAACGTTACATACTATTACGTAATGACGTATAACGTTCTACACTATTACGTAATAACGTATAACGTTATATACTACTACGTACTAACGTATAACGTTATATATTTTTACGTAATGACGTATACCGTTATGTAGTATTACCATATGACGTTTAACGATATGTAGCATTGCCTTATAACGTATAACATTATATACTATTACGTAATGACGTATAACGTTATGTAGTATTAGCTGATGACGTATAACGTTATGTAGTATTATCTTATAACGTATAACGTTATATACTATTACGTTATGACGTATAACGTTATATACTATTACGTAATGACGTATAACGTTATATAGTATTACCGTATGACGTACAACGTTATATCCTATTACATACTAACGTATAACATTATATACTATTACGTAATGATGTATAACGTTATGTAGTATTAGCTGATGACGCATAACGTTATGTAGTGTTATCTTATAACGTATAACGTTATATACTATTACGTTATGACGTATAACGTTATAATCTAGTACGTAATGACGTATAACGTAATGTAGTATTACCATATGACGTATAACGTTATGTAGTATTGCCTTATAAAGTATAACCTTATATACTATTACGCAATGACGTATAACGTTATGTAGTATTACCATATAACGTATAACGTTATGTAGTATTACCTTATAACGTCTAACGTTATATACTATTACGTACTAACGTATAACGTTATATACTATTACGTAATGATTTGTAACGTTATGTAGTATTACCATATGACGTATAACGTTATGTAGTATTACCTTATAACGTATAACGTTATATACTATTACGTACTAACGTATAACGTTATATACTATTACGTACTGACGTATAACGTTATATAGTATTACCGTATGACGTACAACGTTATATCCTACTACGTACTAACGTATAACGTTATATATTTTTACGTAATGACGTATACCGTTATGTAGTATTACCATATGATGTTTAACGATATGTAGTATTGCCTTATAACTTATAACATTATATACTATTACGGAATGACGTATAACGTTATGTAGTATTAGCTGATGACGTATAACGTTATGTAGTATTATCTTATAACGTATAACGTTATATACCATTACGTACTGACTTATAACGTTATATAGTATTACTGTATGACGTACAACGTTATATCCTATTACGTACTAACGTATAACATTATATACTATTACGTAATGATGTATAACGTTATGTAGTATTAGCTGATGACGCATAACGTTATGTAGTGTTATCTTATAACGTATAACGTTATATACTATTACGTTATGACGTATAACGTTATATTCTAGTACGTAATGACGTATAACGTAATGTAGTCATACCTTATGACGTATAACGTTATGTAGTATTGCCTTATAAAGTATAACCTTATATACTATTACGCAATGACGTATAACGTTATGTAGTATTACCATATGACGTATAACGTTATGTAGTATTACCTTATAACGTCTAACGTTATATACTATTACGTACTAACGTATAACGTTATATACTATTACGTACTGACGTATAACGTTATATAGTATTACCGTATGACGTACAACGTTATATCCTATTACGTACTAACGTATAACGTTATATACTATTACGTTATAACGTAAAACATTATGTAGTATTACCTAGTAACGTATAACCTTATATACTATTACGCTATGACGTATAACGTTATGTACTATTACGTTATAACGTATAACGTTCTACACTATTACGTAATAACGTATAATGTTATATACTACTACGTACTAACGTATAACGTTACATACTATTACGTAATGACGTATAACGTTCTACACTATTACGTAATAACGTATAACGTTATATACTACTACGTACTAACGTATAACGTTACATACTATTACGTGATGACGTATAACGTTATATAGTATTACCTTATGACGTATAACGTTGTGTAGTATTGCCTTATAAAGTATAACGTTATATACTATTACGTAATGATTTATAACGTTATGTAGTATTACCATATGACGTATAACGTTATGTAGTATTACCATATGACGTATAACGTTATGTAGTATTACCTTATAACGTCTAACGTTATATACTATTACGTACTAACGTATAACGTTATATACTATTACGTACTGACGTATAACGTTATATAGTATTACCGTATGACGTACAACGTTATATCCTATTACGTACTAACGTATAACGTTATATACTATTACGTTATAACGTAAAACATTATGTAGTATTACCTAGTAACGTATAACCTTATATACTATTACGCTATGACGTATAACGTTATGTACTATTACGTTATAACGTATAACGTTCTACACTATTACGTAATAACGTATAATGTTATATACTACTACGTACTAACGTATAACGTTACATACTATTACGTAATGACGTATAACGTTCTACACTATTACGTAATAACGTATAACGTTATATACTACTACGTACTAACGTATAACGTTACATACTATTACGTGATGACGTATAACGTTATATAGTATTACCTTATGAC
>NW_026869725.1:0-29680 GCF_905332965.1 Bombus pascuorum
TGTGAAGTCCAAGGTATTTGACTTGCCTTGTTTGTGTTATTTGCGTGCCGTTCAGGAAGATGTTTGGTGTTATCTGTTTTCTCAAT
The DNA here is from genome assembly GCF_905332965.1 of Bombus pascuorum. NCBI lineage: Eukaryota > Metazoa > Arthropoda > Insecta > Hymenoptera > Apidae > Bombus > Bombus pascuorum. The sequence goes on from NW_026869725.1 coordinate 87, forward strand.
GTGAATGTAATGTGGTTGCATTTGTTAGGGTTAGCTTTGATTTGTTGTAGCCACTTTTCTATTTTTGTGATGTGCTCTTGTAGTATTGTGGCTGCTGTTACAGGGTTAGTGTGCCTGACTAGCACGGCCGTGTCGTCCGCGAATGTCAGTATTTTGCTATTGGTACTTGTTGGAATGTTGGCCGTGTATAGTGTGTATAATATGGGTCCTAGGACGCTTCCTTGCGGAACACCTGCTTTGATGTCTTTGGCTTCGGAGTGTGCGTCCTTGATTTTTACTGTGAAGGTTCTGTTGCTTATGTATGATTTTATTATTTGGTATATTTTTTCCGGGAATTGTTTCTTGATTGTTTGAATTAGGCTTTCGTGGTTTATTTTGTCGAATGCTTTCTCTATGTCCATGAATAGGGCTGTACAATATTGTTTGTTTTCTATTGTGTGTATTATTTCGTTGACAAGTCTGTGCATTTGTTCTATGGTGGAGTGTTTGTTTCTGAATCCAAATTGATGGTCTGGTATTAATTTTTCCTTCTCTATTATTGGTTTTAGTCGGGCGTATATTACTTTTTCTAGTATTTTGGAGAGCACGGGGAGTAGTGATATTGGTCTGTAAGATGTTGCTTCATGTGGGTCTTTGCCTGGTTTGGGTAACATTATGATTTGTGCCTGTTTCCATAATGTAGGATAATATTGTATTCTTGGTATTGCATTAAATATTATAGTGATTAGTCGTATCGCTTTTGGATGGAGGTTTTTCAATATTTTGCCATTGATTAGATCGATTCCTGGTGCTTTGTTGTTTTTTGTTTTTTCGATTATATTTCTAATTTCTTGTGCTGTTGTTTTGGGTATGGTGTATTGCTTGTCGATTGCAGTGCTAGTGGCTAGCGCATCGTCCTCCGTATGGCTATTGTGGTTGGTCTAGTCCAAATGAAGATTCCTTACAGGCAGCTAATCATAATGTCAACCAGACACATATATATCTGCTTTCTAAACAAGAAAAATATATCTGTGTGAGGTACATTTATTTAGAGTATAATCATAACTCATGCTATATAAATATTTAATATAATAATGTAATGTAATGACATTACATATCCCTACAATTATTTTATTCTTCTAATAAAATGTTTTTTAGGTTTAATTATTTTTTGTTTTTTATGTTACAAATATTTCAATTTATATTTTGTAGACTTACCATCTTTTCCAGTTGGCAACCAACTCCCTTGATTTGTAATGAACGATGGATTTTAAGCCGGTATTATTGCCAAGAACTAGTATTGGTTCGTGTTGACTTCCGTTTGCTATAAATAAGGAAACAACTGTGCCCAAAATAGATCTTCTATTTCTTGGAATGTCTTAGATACGAAAAATTCGTGAGTCCAACCTGGACCAAAAAGCGCAACAGAAAGTCCTTAGTGTCGTATTTTTTGTAAAGCCTGTAGATTATAACGGTTTAATGAAATATTAAATGACTATACGCTACAATAAAATAAGTAATATTGTAATTACATATGTTGAATTAAATCCACCACCACCAGGACAACATCTTCCCCAAATATCAAGTCCTACATAAATATCATGAATATCTCTGCTGTGATTTTTTGCAAGTGCCAAACCGTTTTCCAATTTTGATTTCGTCCAGTTATAATTCAAGTAAATGCCATCGCAGTTTAAAAAGAAATCTCTGAAACATTGTATTCAGAACATTAAATAAAATTTACAAACAGAAACAATTGTAATTAAGCTCATTTTGCCAATTTAATTTTCCTTCATTGGTTACGCTGTCGTACCATATAATTTCAGAATTTCTAATTGCTTCATGAATATTTTCTGTTAGATATTTTACATAATAAATTAGTGTAAATTAGTATTAGTGCATCTGCAAATCTTCTTACTTCTTCCTGAGATTCAAGTATTACATCCCAGATACCTTCTCTTTCCGTAATTACAATACCAAGAACTTTTACACCATGATTATGTGCTACATTAATCCCTGTTCCAGCGGCTCAACGAAAATCTGCATTTTCAAGATTATGAAATTTGGGAATCTGAGAAGATCATCATACACATTTCGGCGCACACTTCCAAAATTTGTCCCGAGTAGTCTTGTGGGATTCACGCAACTTTTCGCGCGGTAGAAAGGAGACCGGATAAAGAATGCTTCGCTACATACAAATAACAAAAGGTGGCGCAGTTATGAAATGATGACTAGAATACACAAACGTGTCAATAACACTCCAGTGATAAAATAGGTAAGAATCATAAGATTCTGATCCATATATAAATCTGAAAAATCACGGCTATATTATGTATAATATATGAATTAATAAATATAGCGATTTATATTACCTGTCTTCTAGGCAGCCACCTTTCATATCATGACGAAGCAACGTTTTAGGATGTACTTCTCTATCCAATTTTTCTAACTGCGTTCTTTCTGCGCTTATTTCTAAACCACTGTACACATAATCAGTTGAATCTCGTAGTTATTCAATTTCCGGTCATGGTTTCAAATTACCCACGTTATCGAATAATTCTTTTAAGTTTTCGAAAGGTTGTGACTATGTAACTTCGGTTGTCATCTCTCTGATTTATACTGTTCTACAGACCACTTTCAAATAGTTTTTAATTCATTAACTCAAACAAAGGTTTCTCTTCTTATTTGCTTCACTGGAAAGTTGTATACATGCATGATAGTGTTCCCATCTAAGGGAACTAGCATATCAAATTACGTCACATGATTTAACATCTGATTTATCTGAAACAAACTATATAAAATAAAATTATGAATTTATAATGCACGTACATCAATGTTTATATGATTGTTTCGACTTTGAAAGTAATATTCTTATTTACATAAGTATATATTCTTTAATATTTTGCAAAAAATTATATCGAAACAAACAATTTGGAATAAACATAACTAAGTAAATACTTTAACTTTTTTTTATATTTAATTAAATATTTTATTTGATTTGAGTAGAATTTAACACATAACCTTCACGTTTAAAATATTACACTTTCTCATTCTCTCTTTCAATTTTATTTCTTCTGCTTCCGTTTTATGATATTTATGACAATTCTTAGTTCAGATATAAGTAACTTTTTCGTAATTTATAAAAAATGACACTCTTTTTAATTATCGTACACTATTAATCCATTACATGTCTTGTTGTAATTTAACTTTTAGCAACTTAAGATACGTGCACGTACAGAGTAATTTTCTTCCTAAGAATAATCATTTAATATTACGATAATACTAGAAACTTAAATTAATTACTGTTGTTAATTAATTTGCAAATAACGTAATGCACAGCCATACACAAGTCATACAAGTTATACTTACGTCCTTTAATTCACCAGAAATAAATTTTAAATTTTATATCATATATTAATATATATTATAGGGAGAAGCACTATACAAAATAATAATGTTAAAGGCATACATGTAATTTATTAGTATAGATACTTACTATATACAAAGCGTTCTCTTCAAAGATAATATGTCGACTACCAAACGATCGACGGCAACCGAACGCATTTCTGGTACTGATAATAATAGTATAGTCGCAAGATAGTTGTGTATCCATGTTCAGCTATAAAATTTGAAAATCGGCGCTTGGTCTCGCGGCATGTCGCATGTCTCATGGGACATACAATGTATCGCCTACGGTCTACGATGTGAATATATTAATAAACTTAACAAATTTGTTATTATTTTCTCTAGGTAATTTTTCTCCCTCAAGATTCTGAGGAAAGTACTGAACTGTTGACTCGTTATCAGTATTGTCAAAAGTTCATCATTTATCACCTTTCCCGCTTCATAGTCAGGTTTTTCAAACTAAGAGCGGCATACGGTACATTTTTATTGTACGTGCGAGAGGGAGGTAACGTATAGCACAACCACACACAAGTATGTATCCCTTTCGTAGTATGTATGCGAGCGTTGTACGATGGCCTAGGACTCCGTTGAGAGAAAAGAGAGAAGCGCAGTGTGAAAATCTTATGCCCTAGATCTCTGGCGAGTATCACACGTGGCGAGCAATTACGTGAATATTAGAATAAAGTTCCTTATAATACCTCTCCAAGTCCTCTCCATATTTTAATAGCCGTAAATTGGCGCAGCAGCGCCAAAATTTGAAAGAATAAGGAAACACATATGTACGTATCTTTCTTTTGTGAGACAGAAGAGCTTTATTTTTCTGGTCTTCCAACGTTGCCGTCTGCACGCGTCGCGAAGCGCCGGTTAAGCGAGCTGTCGCCCGTAAGGGTAGGTTCAACTTGTCCAGTGACCCGCAAGGGGAGGGCCGGGTTTTTCCAAGCCGCGCAAAGACCATCAGCGCGCCGTACCCGAGGCGATGGACGCTAGAAAGTAGTAAACAGTCAGTATGAGTTTCCACTCTTGGTATGGCACGGTCGGCCAGTAGCCAGACCCTAAGCGCTGAAACTAATTGTCTCGTGATATAAGAATCGTAGGTTACTACTGCTGCAGCCCTTGCAAGTTCACTCGTTTGAGGTGGCCCTGCTGGCAAAAACTAAGATTACGGAGAGGCATAAGGTGCAGTTCAAGGGTTTTCATTTCGAAAGAATGTGACCATCTGAACTCGAAGTTCGGGGACGGAACCGCTTTATCATTTAATTCATTTCGATATCATTTAACTTTGAAGTAATAATCACTAGTCATACATACAAAGGGAAAATGGATCTTTCAGTTGTCACGATAAACCTAGCAAACAAAACGCGGCTTTTCATATATTATGTTTACTCTATTTACGTTGCAGGCTCTTAAGCTTGTGTCTTATTACATGTCTTATTACGTCTTTGCCGCGGAATGAGACACGCTTTTCGAAAAACTCTATCTGTGCGATAAAATTTTTTCATGCTTGATGGTGATTATAACGCGAGACACGTTCCCTGGAGCAGCAAGTTAAATAATAACAGAAACGAGAACCTGTGACATGGATGTAACGAGTAATAGATGGACATGGTCCTCCAGTTCACTGACACTGATTTTGATGGTATTTGATTTGTCAAGGCGCAGTCGTTCTTGGATTTGGTACCCGCGGAAAAGATGGATGTTTTTCTGCACCGAGCTGTCAGAATTTGATACCTTTGTCCACGAGGATAAAAACACTGAGACAACAGTCACAAAATAGAGATCGTCCTACAGACCACAAATAATAAAATTCTTTCGGTCCTAGGAGCCTCCATTTCAGCTCTCGCATGGGATTTCAGTTACGTTGAGAGATATCTGGATTCCCACTTCGGAGGTTTGCTACAAGACAAACACCAAATATCTGAAGAAGCGCTTCTGCAAACTATGTTACTGTATCCCATCATTCACTGAACACGACAAGTGCTATGCAACCATAAAAAGACGTATCAGAAAGGATTCTGATAGATCCCTGAGTTCTCTGGATCCAGAGAATTAAAGATTCCAAAAGCATGTTTCCGCAAGTTAGACGAGTGCTAGGCAACAGGGCTAACCTCTTGATCGGCGCCCTCAAATTTTCTTCAGACGATTCTTACCGTCTTTCACAGTTGAATAACTTAGTTTGACAAAGCAGAGGATGCGTCGTTATTGGTACCAAACTGACAAATGAGTCGAGATCGTGACGTCTCCGGTGCTGCCGGCTCCCCAGAACTTACTAGTAATGCGATTACATGCCAAGAATAATGTACGCAACACGTGCTTCTGTTACTCACGATCGTGTGCCGTGACTTCCTTTCAAGTTATAAACTGTTCTTCGAACAGGTCTTTAATTACTATTGTGCTCGCGTGCTATTTTATCACTTTAAATTTATTAAACTTCTATCGCTCGTTACTTCTATTACTTAGCACCTATTATTTGTATGTAGCGAGGTATTGTTTGTCCGATCTCCTTTCTACCGCGCGATAAGCTTCGTGAATCCCACAAGACTACTAGGAGCAAATTTTGGAATTGTACACCAAAATGTGTATGATGGTCTTCTCAGATTTCCAAATTTCATAACCTGGAAAATTCGGATCTTCGTTAAGTCGGGGCCGCTGAAACAAGGTCTGTATCTTCACCCGAGGAAACAGTAGTAACCGCTGCTAGTAACCGCTTCGGCTCCGATCTCTCAGAAAATTATTTCACATCGGTAGATTCATTAACGATTCAATTTAAGTTTCTGAATGAGAAAAGATTATGGCAGATGAGGAATGGATCGATATCTCTAATACGAGAATGATTTCTGCTGCAACTGTCAAGTTTATTTAGCATAAATAATTTAAATATGAGTATAATTGATACCGTCAATAGACATTCGTACAACGTATTCCCCAAGATAGAATGGACCTCGAGGATGACTCGATAATAGCTCTCTAATAATAATTCGTACAACTCGGAAAAGAACTTGCTAATCGCTCGACAATTATCTCGTTCGCGATCGTATCCGCTTATTTATACTGGTCGGGAGGAGTCAGATGGTTTAGATGCCGTTTGGAACGAAGGTTGCCCTCAACGGCGACAATGTTTTTGGCTAGATTTCGTGTGTAGAAGCGCTACCCGTGATTCGAGGCACAACATGCGTCGCTCTCGCTTCGCCTCGTCCTATGATTCATGTGTCGCCACAAGGTAATCTGACTTCGATATTTTCAACGCAGTTCCAATATAGCTCCCGCAAAGGTACACATTCCTCTTCACCTTAATCTTCAATGATCTCTTGAACTTGCATACTTTTCTAAGATATGGAAGATGGGAAAGTAGTTCTCTTGCTGGGGAAGGATAAGAATAAACCAAATCCAGCCAAGTACGGATCAATGAGTTTGCTGTATGCAGAATATCCATTAATAAGGTCTTAGAGAGGCTGATACAGAGACTCATACTGTTTCTTTTTAAAGAGGCTTCCATTCTTCCCCATCAACAATTTGACTTCCGGATTAAATACAGTAAGGTCCACGCAACAATAGAATTCGTGTCAGACATCTGCTAGTAGCAAAACTCTCTTTATAGACCTGGAAAGAGCTTTTGACATGTTTCGATGTAGCGGTTTGCTATAACAGCTGATACGATACGGTTTCCTTAAACATGTAGTTCCGATGATTTTGTCCATAATCTCCGGAAGGCGTTTCATACGATGGCGCAAGCTCGAATGTCGTCTTCGGGGTGAATGATGGGTGCAACAGGGAACATTCAACACCTCCATTCTGTTTAATTTGTATTTTAGTCATGCTTTGAACCTCTTCCATCTCAATAGCGACCTTAACCTTTGCGCGTTGGTATTTGCTGATGACCTAATTTTCACGGCTTAAATGTATTCGTCAAAAATTAATTCCACGCTACAGAAAGTTTTCGATCGAACTATGGTTTACTGTGGTAACTGAAAGTTCCGTATAAATACTACAAAGTGGGAGTCTATCCCTTTCGGGCTGTGCATGTCTAGACATTTTAATTTCAACCGTGATGTGACCCGACATTCACTCTGATATCTTATCATCGACAATAGCCCCTATCCGTTCCGCCTAAGAAGATGGTCAAATATCTCGGTACATATTTGTATTGCAAATTACAGATTACACGGCACATTAAGACGCAAATGTAAAATAAGTCAGAAAAGACTTTTATTGCAAAGAATGTTTCGTTCTTCTCGAAGCATCTCTGTGCGAAGTGTAGTCTTCTATTGTACAAATTGCTGGCAATAATCCTATCCCGACTTATGCCTGTCCGATTTAGCTCAATCTCACAACGAGCCATATAGACCAGCTCAGACGTTTCAAACGGAAATGCCCGAGGCATTGCATGAGGCTATATCGCTCGAGCTATTTTACATGCCAATACATATATTTTATATAATTGTATGTACTATATACGAATTACACATAGCTTTTAAATTCCTTGTGTCTGTAGGACGCGATGAGAGTGTCATGGACTCTCAGTTGACCTGTTTATGTCAGAATTAGCGAAGAATCATAGAGGCGAAGTACGTGTAATCGTCGATCAACTTTGGTGGAGATTTGTCTGATCCAAATCATTACTTATATCATTTTTTTAAATGAATTCAAAGTAGAGTATGCGCCATCTATTTCCCTTTTCAGGATTAATATTTCAATAAAACTGCGCACATGCACAAACAATGATAAATAATTTACGACTGCAACTATAATGTATTTTTATATGCTACTGAGAACACCTGCACTTCGTTATATGCAGTCTGATGGATCCTCGCGAAAGTACAAGAATTGTTGGAAATTTTAAGAATATTCACCATTTTGGCTAACTTGTCTGGAAGCTAATTTCTCTACGATTTGGATGATATTGAAATATCAATAATTTTTAAAACAAAAATTTTATAAACGCGTGTGGCACCGTAAAAAAGAGGAGAAAAGGAATACCAGAAATGAACGAAAAATTACAAAAAGGAGAAGCGTGCCTTCGCTCGTCTGCAAATGTATTAACCATAAAATGGCAAGATAAAAAAGAGATTTTCATAATTTCAACAATACGTACAGAAGAATTTGTGGATGTACCAAAAGACTATCATGCATAAGAAATTTTACAGAAATCATCTTGTATACACGACTATAATAAATTGATGGGTGCTGTAGACACGGTCATCAGCACTATAAATTCTACTTGCAAAACAAGGAAATGATACAAAAAATATTTCTTCCATATGATTGATATGTGTTTATGGAATTCATATTGTCTGTACAAATTGAAAGTCAACAAAACAATATCAATTGCGAAATTTCAACTGAAATTAATAGATCAAATTTTAAATCAAATAAAAATAGGTCAAATTTATACCCATTAAATACGCTTATATCTTTTATGCAGAAATTATGAGTATATTGTTTTAAAGAAAAATCCCTTTTCTTCCAAGATAAACTGTCTGTTACGTCGCGTGAGATGGTCCGTGCGACGTCCCTCGTGGTCTGGCCGCCAAGGCCCACGAACGGTTACACAGACCCTCGATAAACTTAAGGAATCTGCATAAACAGAATCTTTCCAACGTAATTTCTAATCTTGCAAGTATTTTCGGTTTATGGGTGGTGCATATGGATCATTACCTAACTATTATCTCACTTTCCTAACGAAAAGTGTGAGCAACGAATCCGCGTTCTTAGTTTTAAAGACACACTCGCACTGAGCTTTCCTCCGTAATTGCATGAGAGCAGATTGCCAGTCATCTCAACTGTTTCAACGACTTTAGTTCAGTCAATACTCCGGAACCAAGTTGACAACTACCAAGTCATCGACGGATCAATCAGCTGCTTCTACTACATTCGAGCAAGATCAATATACGGACTCGATCTTCTTCATAGATCATTCCGCTTCTCAACACTGATTTTCTGACTTGAGAACAGTCAGTGTCACGCTACCGGGCCTTCACCCATCCAACAATCGTCTATAACACGTATATCTTACGCAACGACGTAATATTTGATTGCATTAAGTTGTTGGAAATAAAGTTAATATAAGCCGTCAATTGCAGTGTTATACCACCCCCCTATTATCCCAAAAGAAATAAGGGGATCGACCAGTTCGTGGTGTCGATTATTGTAATCGTAACGGGAATTTACGACTCCAGTTAACGTGCTTCCTCGCGAACGCGTCTCCCCGCGACTGGAAGAAAATACACTTACGCCGCAGCCAGCTGGAGCGACATGCTGAATCGGAAAACAAAGAACATCTTAATAAGAAAGAAGATCGACGCAACCAGGTGAGCGGACAAGCCAGCCCCTAAGGAGAAGTGAATGGCTGGAGCGACGGGCACCTGAGCGGGGCAAAGGGGAACCGACTTCATCGAAAAACGGAGACAACAACAACAACAACAACAACTAAATGAAGAATCGCAGCGAAGAAATAAACGGACATAACAAACAACACAATGGATTGAAGATAGAACAATAGACAAGATAGAACCGGGAAAACAACAATAACAAAGAACCTGAGCACAGAAAAAACACGATGCAGGCGGTATCCATACAAAGTGGGTGCCGAGACAGTGCAGGGATAATCGGTTGCAGAGTCAACTTGCTGAGACCGGGCTATATGCTGGCAGCTCCGCCTCCTCGTGACCCCCGCTGGTAACGGCGCGGCGCGACGCACGCATACGCGAGCTGCCGCCTGACAGGCAATGACACGCAAGGAGAGAGCAGGGTTTTTCCAAGTCGCGCGTCGACCATCTATGCGTGCCGTTCCCAGGGCGGGGGGTGCTGGAAAGGAGATGAGAGTCGAATGAGAACATCTGAATGCGAAGCCAGTATGAGTTCTTTACGCCAGGTATAACGCGGTTAACCAAAAAGTCGGGCTCTAAAACGCACACATTACTTGTCTCTAACCAAACGGCCATTTGACTTAGTGCGCGAAAAACAAAACAATACGCTGCGGGACTTAATGCGCGATCAACAAAACAATAAGACGCGGAATTTAGTTTTTTGTGTGTTAAAATAAAAAGAAAAGGCTACACGCCGCAAGAAGCAGTGTCCGCGTGCGAAAACCGATACGCCGCTTAACTGAGTGCCTGTGATTAAAATACGTCGCGAGTGAAATCTGCGGAAATAATAACACACGATGTCAACTTAGGGACGATGTCTTACTAAACTTGTACCGAGGCATCGGTGTAACTGTCCATCTTTACAAAGCTGGTGGAACAAATGTTATTATATACGTATTAACTCAGTGTATCCTCAATCAAAACACCCTTGTTATCATAACAGAAATAAGGGGATCGAGCCGATCACAAGCCCTTGACATATGCGTTCAACCAAAATCTAGAGAAGGGCTCACCACAATAGTTTCGACACCTAGACTATATTGATCAATTTGCAACCGATATTCGGTATATAAAGGGGCTAGATAATAATGAAGCCGATACTTTATCCCGGATCGAAGCGATAGGGAAATCAGTCGACCACCGCACTTTAGCAGCCGCGCAAGAGAACGATACCGAGTTTCCCGACCAACACGCAGAAATATACTGGGATATATCTAGCGAAACTGTGCGACCGTATGTTCCGAAATCTCTGCGATACAGTGTATTTAATTCGTTACACGGGCTTTCCCATCCAGGGATACGCGCCACGCAAAAACTAGTGACGACGCGTTTCGTCTGGTCGTCGATAAACAAGGATTATCGAAACTGGACACGGCAATGTATCCCGTGCCAGCGATGTAAGGTCACCAGGCACTTATCCACGCCCGTTGAAACATTCGAAGAGTTAGCAGGCTGATTCGAACACATACACATAGACATTATCGTGATGCAATATTTGCAAGAATACCGATATTGTCTAACGTGTATCGACCGTTTTTCGCGTTGGCCCGAAGCCATTCCCATCACCGACATGGAAGCATGGACCGTGGCTCTCCTTTCGACATGGATATCTCGTTTTGGCATATCCTTGAAAATAACCGTGATGGACGATTCAAACAACCAATACTACGGTAACTATATTCGGTATTTACTTTATTTAAAACAGACAGCAACTATCGAGCAACCGAGCAGGAATATCTGCGGTATATACTCCGCTGTTCGTAACTGTATGTGTTAGAAAATATTCACTCACCACCGAGTACCGATCCATAGTTTCAAACTGTACTAGACCACGATTTTCATGTTATAAGTATATCGTGTTATGTGGGCAACAGCGTCGTAGATTACTCTTCGTCAGCACAGGAATGAAAGCTAAAAAATTGTTAAATTGCCTCAGTCAGAGACAGTCAGATCGGATGGTAGTCCAAGCCAAGACTAATAAAATGGAGAGTGAAATTGCTAAAGTAGAGACGTTCTGGAAGAACAAACAAGAACGGAATCAAGCTGTATCGTAATTGACTTGTTCCGTGAGTGACCCTGCACAGTCTGTCGTGTAGGTAAAGAATTGACACAACAATTGTCTAAGCTAAGACATCACAGCCGATAGAATCCGGTCATCTTCTTCAAGGAATGAGCCGAAGCCGACAAAAATTTACACACATAAAAGATCCTATGCAACGATAAGTCCTACATAAACACATAGAAACGCGCACGCTACAGCGCAACATATTTTCTTTCGTATTTATTTAAAGATCGTACGCTCGATTGCGATTCTGGAAAAGTTAGGGTCAACGCGAAGTAAAATTCCTTTAAACGAAAATCTCACGAACGCTACGATTTCTTCCTATTCGTCAGTACTAATTTTTCCCCAATTTCTGAGGTGTGAAAAGGGTAGTAACAAATGTTAGATGGGTTCAGTTGGTCAACAGATTCGCTACGAGGAATCTCTGCAAGATTGGGTATCGACATCACACGCATCACCGACCTCAGTTAGATATTTGTTTCGTCGCAGTCGAAGTCGATTGTCATGTTTTCTGAGGTAGAGTCTACACGCAGATACCGTTATTATTACACTAAACAGTCATAAGCCATGACGTATACAATATGTCCATTTTAAGTACATACGTGCTATTATTTCTATACGTATAAAAATTGGGGAAAAAGTTTCATATAGAAATTGAATGATATCATGGGAGACTCGTACTCCGGTTATTATGTGCTCCAACCTATGAGCGGCAATCGGGATTTGAAATAAATATATCGCTAGAAAAGTAACAGCAAACACAAAGAAATTCGTTTCGAGAGGTCTCTGTAGCGCTTTATTTTTGCGCCAGTAGTATTGTTCAGACTCTCTACATAACCCAGACCACTCACCATGGGCAAGACGGCATCCAGATGTCAACACATCCTTACTTCGTACCCTCAATAGTCATAAGAACCGACCATAAATCTCAGGAACTTTCTAGCTAAAGTCCTTCAGACCGAACAAAGATCTTTTTACTAAAGCGTTTTCTACGGTATATGAATCACTACGAGAAAACACGGGAAAGTTAGTTTTTCTCACGTACGATGCTTCCTACTATCAACTTTCTATCGAGGGCTGCTAAGAAACGCATAAGATACAATGTCTACTGCCCTCACTTTCCTAACCAAAAATATCATTAACAAATCCCATGGTCCCGTGCGCTAGACGCACTCATCACTAGCTTTCCTCAGACACAGCATCGTCACTAAACGGCACATATTCTTCGTCGTTAGAAAAGTCAACATGTCAGTAACGAATCAATCACTTACTATCTATCACTTACTACAACAGCGTTACCATCATCTTTCACAAAGTTGTTGGAATAAACATTATTTTACACGTGTTAATTCAGTTAACTCAATTAAACCACCCCTATTATCGTAATAGAAATAAGGGGATTGATCACTTCGTGCCGTAGATTATCTAGTCGTAACGAGTCGACTACGAACCTCCAAGCTAGACCGACCTCTCAGCCCAAAAAAAGGGACATCTGGCTTAATCCCAACAAAATAAACCATTAAACGAAAAATAATCTCGCCAAAAACGACCAAAGAAATCAACAATAGCATAAGACTATCCGCGCATAAAACGCGGAAACTCAATCCACAGCCAAACCTGGTGAACAGGACCAAAGGACTATCAGGCAACCTGGAGAACACAGAAGAAGATCTCTCACTAAACCAAGAAGAAAATAACACACAAGACACCACCGTTAAAAAGAACGAAAATATGAAAAAAACAAAAAGCTCTCCCCCCAGCAATTCCAACAAAAAACAGATTTGAAGTGCTACAACCACAGGAAACCAGCTTATCACAACAGCAAGATCACCCACAATCAACTGCAACAAAGGAACCAACAATGTAAAATTCGATCGTGGAAATCATAAGAAGGAAGAACGACGAAATGCGAAACAGAGCAAGCAGGAGGACTACGTCCATGGTGGAAATACCACACACCCAAGCCAAAGCAAACGACACACGGATAAACATCCCCCCCAGGGAAACTGACGACACCCCAAGATCAACCTACTCATCTGGTCAAATCAAAAGAGCAACCCCCATCGACAAAGGCACCGAGGGAACAAGCACACCATGAACAGCTCACCAGCCACTCTACAGAACAACTGGACGCCCCTTCACCCGCTAAAGGTAATAGGCCCCCGCCAATCAACATAACCCAACAAGACCCAAAGGACACCGTAGCTCTCATACAAGACACTCTCAAAATCAGAAACTTTCACGTCAACAGAATACACGCGGGCAAACACGCACTATACTTACATAATCTAAGCGACTACAACAAAGAAAAGAATTACTGATCACAACCAACACAGCATTCCATAGATACACACCCAAATCACAAAAACAACACATGTACCTCCTAAAAGGACTAGACATTAGCTTCACAGAGACAGAAATACTAGACGACTTACAAGCCTTACAAATAGACGACATGCAGTTCACTAGAAAATCAAGGGAATATAACAGAATGCTCCCAATTTACATAGTACAAGTATCCCCCAATAGCAACGTCGGGAAATTACTAAAAATAAATAGATTAAACTACTATAAAATAATGTGGGAAAAAATAAGAGAAAACGACGTTACTCAATGCCACAAATGCCAACGAATAGGCCACTCAGCGCAAAACTGCAATCTAATTTACCGCTGTGTAAAATGTACTGAGCCCCATAGTCCAGGCGAGTGCAAAATAAAAACAGACGACGCAATAACCAAGGATAATATATTCTGCGTCAACAGCAAAAACTACGGACACCCCGCGTTATATAAGGGGTGCCCCAAAATCATAGAGCTGCGCAAAAGCCTAATAGAAAAAATGAAAAAAGACAAAGAAACAAAAATAAAGCGATTGGACCAGATAAGTCGAAAATACACCCCAGAACTAAAGTTCTCGGACGTAGACAAACAACAATCAAAGCCAAAACAGGAAATCGAAAACCCACAACACACAATAAACTCAAAACTAGATCCTCGTGCAAACCAAAGCCCAATTACAACCAAGTACATCCCCCAACTAACCATTTTAAACGCCTTCGAAGACTTTAAAAAAAGTATTATACAAGCACTAAACCAACAACAAAAACAACTTAAAGAATTAAAAAATACGATATCATCGCACGAAGATAGGTTCAGCATCATCTGTAACTCCTTAGATATCGCATATGTCAATTAACCAAAACCCACCAAACCAACAAACATAGCAAAAAACATCCAAATTAGATTTAAAACACCTGAAAATAATTGCAATAAATGCAAACTCTCTAATCTCAAACCAGGAAAGATACAGTATGCTAACCCTAATAAACAAAGAAACCCCGACATCGTACTCATCTCAGAAACAAGTTCCCTTTTGACTGCCGAAGAGTGCAGACGTGCCGGGTGCCCGGAGAGGTCTCTCCCTCGAAACAGGACGTGGAGAGAAAATGTTCCCGAAAGTGCGAAAAACAGGGAAAACAAAAAATGCATCGAGTGTCACCGCTCAGGATATCAAGCAACGGCGAAACATATGCCGTACACAAAAATATGGAAATCTAAGAATCTACAGAAACCAAAATGGAAATCACTCGAATGAGCGACGATACAAACGCCAACAACAACGAAATGACACAACAAGACGGAAGCTGGAAGGTCGTAACTCCCAGCAAAAGAAGAAAAATTACAACAAACGCAAATACTAGGAGGGCTGCAGAAACAGAAAGTAAGCAGTGGCTCCAAGAAATCCCACTACAAAACCCCTTCAGCATACTACTACAAGAGAAGGAACCAGAAACAACTGAAAAACCAAAACACAACGCCAAACCACCACCAATATACATCGATGCGCAAGTAATAGACCCCCTCGTCGAACTGCTAAACAATACGGCAGGCAAAGAAAACTACTCAATAAAACAATTAAAACTGGACCAGGTAAAAGTGCTAACCAACGCCCCAGAAACCTACAGAAAAGTGGTAAAAGTGCTAAAAGAAAAAAACGCCGGGTACCACACCTACCAGCTCAAAACTGACAAAAGCTATAAAGCAGTTATTAGAGGACTACACCCAAGAACAAACACAAGCAACATATGCGACGAACTAGCCAAAATCGGACACCAGGTAAGGGCAATAAACAACATAACAAGATTTGATACCAAACAACCACTACCGCTGTTCCTAATAGAACTAGAACCGAACAAAAACAACAAGGAAATCTATGACATTAAACAAATCTTAAACACAATAATCACAGTTGAACCACCCAGACAAAAAAAAGACATACCTCAATGCATGCGGTGCCAACAATACGGGCACACAAAAAATTACTGCAACAGAAACCCGGTGTGCGTCAAATACGCAGAAAAGCACCTGACAACTTACTGCCCATATACGGGAAAAATAAACGAGGTAAAGTGCTACAACTGCAACGGAAACCACCCAGCCAGCTACAAAGGCTGCCCAGCCAGAAAAATACTCCAACGTAAATTGTTTCCGCCGCTTAGAAGCAGGACATATAACTACCACCACACACAACAAGACAGGGCAGAAGCTGAGACACCAATAAAAGTGCAGTACGTAATGAACAACAACCACAACAATATCAACACCACTGGCAGTCGAAGCTACGCGCAAGCAACCAAGGAAGTAACACCCGTAGCCAACCAAAACCACAACAATAACACCAACGACGCTACAGAAATAAAAGAACTATTAAAACAATCCATCAAAAGCACCGACATGTTAACAAGAACGATAAGCGAACTAAACGAAGCATTCAAACAGCAATCATTACAAATCACAGCTATGATACAACTGATAACAACCATGCTAAGCAAAAAGTAAAAACGGACATACTAAAAATAGCTGCCTGGAACTCTAACGGCCTACAACAAAGGGCCATTGAAACCAAAGCATTCCTATACCACAACAACATAAACATACTACTCGTATCGGAGACGCATTTCACAACAAAAAGCTACACAAAAATACCGCACTATACCATATACGATACCAAGCACCCCTCAGGAAAAGCACACGGAGTAACCGCAGTGATAATAAGAAACGACATTAAACACCACCTACACAGCCAAGTTAGTAAAGAACACATACAAGCAACTACCGTTACCGTACAAACTAGCAGCAGCCGTCTACAGCTGTCAGCAGTATATGCACCACCGCGACACAAAATTACAGCACAAATGTGGGAAGAATCCAACATTTGTTTAATTCAAATTTGTTTAATCCAATCCAACATTTCCTTGCACAACGTCGCGCGAGATCATTTACGTCTCTGAATCTTCTTCTCTACGACTTGTACGAGGTGCATTAGGAACTCCGACTCGCGCGGGAGCTCATTTTTCTTCGATCTGCCGTATCGTGTAGATCAAAATAAAACTTATACTCGCTTATTAATAATTTAATTATTAATTTGTAACAATTAAACTAATAATTTACAACATTTAAGCAATTAACTTACAACGTTCAATCTATTAATTTCTCACGTTCAACTATTAATTTATAACAATATATTATTAATCTGAAACAATCACGCCATTAATTTTTAACAATTATACCAATAATTTATAGTAATATCCTCCCATTAATTTCAAATAATTATGCTCTTAATTTATAATAGTCATACCATTAATCGGAAGCAATTCAGTAGAATAGTAATTCATTTAAATCAATACCACCAACTCATAGCGATTAAATGAATGATTTATTTTGTTTTATTTAGTATCAACGAAATCTTTCTAGTCCTTGAAATGGTATTTTGTTTCCATTTAGTTTTATTTTTTAATTTTAAACGCAGTACTTAATTTCTCACTTAACTATTTCGTATAAAATCAGTGCCAATGCAAAGTGTAACTGTAGAGCGTTTGTGGATGAAATGTAATTCTTTGTGCTCGTTCAAAGCCAAAATATCAAACCGCATTCATGGAATCGAAGAACCAAATGCAATGTAATCGATGGCAACGAGGTATGGTTTCTTCGATGGTAAGTTCAATGTTCAAATATGATTATATGGGTCCACATACTATAACTATTCTAATTAATAAATTTCAATACACGCTACTTCTTTGCTATCAAATAATTTTACATCTTCTGCTTCGGATGCTTAAAAACTCTTTACGTAAATAGAACCTGAGAAATAATGATACACGAAGTACTATTCTAAAAGTGTAACGTTATTTTTAACATTAGGATTAGATTGCTATTGGTAAACAACATATAAGGTTGTGCGAGGTAAGCCGCGCTAGACTGTCACGGCAATCCTACATCAGCTCAGATTTCACTGCCATTACCATGTTCTGAAGAAGTCCAAATGTAACAAAGCTGTTTTAACTTATTATTGTAAGTATTTGATGAAACGCCGACTCAGAGCCGCCTTCTCTTCGTCCAGTATAGATTGTCCGTGGCACTCCCTACCGGTTGGAGAAATGTAACGTGGCTCTGTCTATCTTATAAATGAGACGTATAGTTCAACAGGCTCTCATCTTCCTCATCAGATGTTCAAGGTCAAAATCGAAAAAAACACTATTGTTAGTCTAGACATTATCGAGAAAACACCAGTTTTGATTTTCCTTAGAATAGAAAACCTGTTTCACTTTCAATAGAGTATTGTTGTGTTCCAGTCCATCCTTTTGTATCACTTGGTTACCAGGATGATTTTTGGGCAGTACTTCTTTGGAACTGCAGCGTCCCATGCCAGAAATTGAGATGGTTTTAAAGATAGAGCACCACCTCTTAGAAAGCCCGATATTTCCTTCTATTTTTATTACTATTGGGACAAGACTCTGAGAACGCCCGCTGGCCGATCAAATGTTCAGCTCGATTGATCTCGTTGGAGTACAAGTAAATATCTCCGGACCTGCGATTGCCACAAAAGCTTGTTATTCGAGATGTGATATGGAAAGGAGATACCTATATATTTAACAATGTGCTGGACTGGATAATGTGCTGAAGAGAAAATATTATCGAGACGCTAAGTCGGTAACATTTGGAATAATACTAAAATGTTAAAGGTTCCCAAAGTCTCGAGACGTGCGACAAACGTGTTTATTCTACTTCTCGTTTATGTATACTGATATAAATGTTTATTCTATATTTCGTTCCATCTGTGGCATTGTATTGTCACGGTGATCTTGGAATATAGAATAATCATATTCTACATACCAGTTCGCATACCATAGCCATCAAAACTACAATTAAGCAGTAACAGCATACCCGTGTGCCGGCATCCAGCGATAATCCCTCCACAGCAGCCAAAACCTTGATATAAAAATCCTCCCAAGTCAGCACTCGACATTCCACTCCTATTTCTGTTCTGTCAATATAACATTCTGTACCGTTACTCTGTCAGTTTTATAATAAACTTTGAAACAACTATTAGTTGTTATTAATTGGAGTACGAATCACTCACCTTACGTGCGGAACGTGAAATAATCTCGAACCGACGCGACAGTATCACAGATGATAATACATATAAATATGTTGTCGGTAATTTACCGACCGCAAAAGTTGACGGTCCATCGGATTCAGATAATCATTTCTTTAACCACACTTTAATTTCTTGAGCAATAAGGTGCTCGTCCTGAACGCTAGAGTATAAAACAGATATTTTGATAGATATTTCAACAACCAGTGGTATTTCATAAGCCTATGACAGAGCCAACAGTAAGTACGTGTGCGTGTGTGTGTGTGTGTATACGCGCGCACGCATGTGTATGTATGTACGTATTTGCCATGTTCGTAAACACAAATTTAAGAATTCCATTCAAGTGTGTAAGACTCCTACGGGCCAGAAAATATTTCTCGAGTAAGGGACCTCAATCGATTTGCTAGACTTCGCCGTGCAGCGCTTCTTGTGTCTGCAGCACGATCGTGTTTATAATTAAACTCTATTGTATTATGTAAAACTACATTTAGTTAAACAACATTCTTTTGTATCACATGTACTACCGTATGTCTACTTTAAGTATATTGAATTTTTAGAGTTTTGCATAGTGTTTGTTACTCTGTCGTACATTTTATTTATCATTTATAATATACAATTTGCTAAACATGTAGAAGGACTGCTCGTTGCTTTGTACTAATTTGTTACCTGGAAGAATACATTCATGAAATAACGTTAAACAACCATGCTAAAAGAATTGTTTGCGAATCTGATTTTTCTTACGTTTGAATGTAGTTGAGAGTTGAATATAGTCGAATTCACTACATAACAGTTTGAAAATATCGACCGGCCCTGCCCTATGGTAAATGTTAGGAGTTGAGGAAATGTTTCTTAACAATTCTAATGGAACCGTAAATTTATATAAAATTTACACCTCTCTTGTTATGTATGTAGTATTCTGGATTTGTGCAGTTACGTATTTCATGCTTTTAATGGTGGAGTCTGGCTGACTCATAAATATGGCGTCATAAACCGTTCATTCTAGTATCTAATTCAGTAGCTCTATACGTAGCATTCTGT
This sequence comes from Bombus pascuorum, assembly GCF_905332965.1. Lineage (NCBI taxonomy): Eukaryota > Metazoa > Arthropoda > Insecta > Hymenoptera > Apidae > Bombus > Bombus pascuorum. Next base: position 20,368 of record NW_026869725.1, read on the forward strand.
TCTACTCGTAATATTTATGGCACGATTGACTTCGATTACTAGACTAGAATGGTTTCATAGGTTTTTCGTTTCTTAGGATGTTACATTAGGTTTGTATTTTTTTTTTTTTGCAGCCTTCTGAATATGCAATAACCATAAAGGAAGAGCCAATCTATCCAGAGGTTTGCGATGACTCGTCGCCAGTTGATACGAATACAGGAAATGAAAATGAAACAGCGACGTTTGAAGGTGAATCTTCGGATGACGTTTATCGTAGAAATGGAGAATCCGCGTGTCCTCAAGAAAGTACTTATTTAGAAAATAACAAATCGGAACCTGATAAACGAACAAGTAAGCATAAAGTACCTTCAAACAACGGAATAAGTTGCAACGTTTGTTTGTTAACTTTTCAAACTAAAAATTTATTGGAACTGCATAATAAATTATATAGCTGTAACATACTTAAGTGTAATAATTGCATTGCGATCTTCACTACGCATATTTCGTTGATACGTCATTTGAAGACGCGATGTTACACGAAAAAATCGCATGGATATTGATGTAATTTTTGTAACCGAATGTTTTCCTATAAAAAACATGTCCAATCTCACTTATTCCATGTGCATGAGAATGCAATATGTTCTGGTGAAAGCAAAATTACGAAAACATCTCCTGAATCGTTAGAAAAGTCGAAGCATTCGAATGGTATAGTAAAGGCAGAATCAAATACTTCACACAGTCCCTCCCCCAAACATGTAATTAGCTCAATAAATATATCTTTGAAACCACCTAATAGTTCAAACGATACACCCACCAAGGGTTCGAGCAGCAAGATCAAGTCTACGCATCCGAAACGGTTAAACGATTCGCATGGTACACTTTCGAAAAGGATGACGCAGACCGTCCTTACAGACTTAATATCGCTGGACAAAGACAATCCGAATGACGAATGGGTTAGCCGGAAAAAAGTTATCGATACGGAGAATATACCTGGTACTGCGACTATTATTCCAACTTCGACGCTCGAGACATTTAGTAACAAGACATCAACGGCTTCAGAAGTTATTCAGATGTCCACTTCTGTTAAGCGAATCGAATCTCCTGTTAGGAAAAGACTGTTTGTTCAAACTCATGTGAATTTAGAAACAATGACATCTTTATTAAGCAACGAAATAAAAGCTGAATCTGAAAGCTCCAATACCTCGCACAATATGTCTTACAACCTTAGGCCAGTGAAAAGATGTTCTTCTCCTTCATATGATTTTTACGATTTATTGGAGTTTAAGACCTCTGAAAGATCAAGACCATCTTCTACAAAAAACAAGTCTCACTACATCTTTAATCAAAGTACAAGATCTGCGCCTGAGTCTAAGCGTAAAGAATGTGTGGTCCTTTTGGAGAACTGCGACAAATTCTTGGAGCCTACTAGTTTTGTGTCAAACGAAAACGAAGACGAAAACGAAGACGAAAACGAAAAGGAAAACGAAAAAGAACACAATGAAGCTTTCAAACAAGCAGTATTGCAAAATGTGAATGAGGAATTTGAAGGTTTTCGTGAAACAAGCTCGGCAGATAACTTGCCTTTGACAGCTGACACGTTTGCGTCAAAGCGATTCAATGAATTTGCAAAATCTTTCGCTCATAGATTAATCGTACCTCAACAAGAATCGGTCGAGTTTAAGAAGAACTTTAAGGTCAATCGGCAGAAAAGATTTCAATGTCATATTTGTAAAAAATCGTTTTCTTTGAAGGAGAACCTGTGCGAGCACATGAAATTGTTCCATACGATTTACATGTCGAGCATATGCAACGCGCGTTACACGTCCATGAATAAGTTACTATCTCACTATCTACGTCAGCATATTGTGTTTAAACGAAGGGAATGTTGCGTGTGTTATGAGAAGTTTGACACGTCGGCATTGTTGAAGCGACACATGATTTTGCATTGTGTGAAGACCATAAGATCAAAAAAAGTCTCTCTACCGGTCGATGTTGAAATAAATTGCAATGTATCGAAAAAACAACACAAATGCAAAGGTTGTCGCAAACGATTTTGGCTATACTCGTGTTTGAAACAACATGAGAATGTATGTCGTCGAATGAAGGTCTTAATACATAAACAACGTGTACGTCGTGTAAACCATTTGTCTCGGTCCTTGAAAGAACCAAGTGACATGGAACTCGACATATTACAGTCACCTGATTTGAATCAAATGTTGGATGTTCCGGGTAGGACGACGAGGTCTTTGAAAAATTATTCGGCTCCTAGTACGCTTATTACGGGTGATATTTTCTCTTCGTCATTCGATACAGCTGTAAAGAACGAAAGGTTACTTAATGGGATTGCATGCGTAGAGGGTTACCAAGCGGACAAGATGAACGGAAATAAGTTTCCTTAGTTTCCTCGCCTAAATGTTCTAGTTCCTTTTGCAACAGTCGGCACTGTTTCCACTTGTCTTCGATCCATGCCTGGTAGCCCCGTAAAATGGACTTGTTCTTTTGACTGCATCGTTAGTATTCGTCGAGTCGTTTGGATGTGCAAGCAAATCGACTAATTTGCAAACCTTGTCTCCGATGCAAGGAGATAATTCTGTCTTTCTTTTCCATTTGTATAGCGGTTTGTAAAGATAATGCAATGAACGAGCTTACCTTGTAGCTGTGAGTTCAACTGTTGCTAGTCACTGTGCAGCGGAATATGGTGATGTTCGCGAAGAAGGCATTTTTCCCGAAGATCACTCGTGTTGTAGTGAAACTGGAGTTGTTCCGACTACAGGTTGTCGCTTGTCCCTGTGCAGCGGAATGTCGGTGACGTACGTTTCGTGAGGAAGGTAATCCTTCGCGAAATTGGCGCGTTTTGTCGTGAGATCGAAGTTGTTGAATATCGTTTTGTTGACGATTGTCCAGTTGCGACGAGAGGCTGCGTGGTTGCGTTCTTCATCCATCGAATTATGCCTCTTCCAGGTGACGGCCCTTGACGTTACTGACTTCCCTGGAGTGGTAACGCTTCCGCTGCTGATTATGTTGGATCCACGTGGCGCTGTATGATAGTGGGTGTCACTGGTATGCATTTTTCACTTACCACTGTATCCGGCTCGAAGGACGAAACGTTACGATCGTTCGCGGAGAGACGCGGTCGGGAGGAAAACGCGTCAGCGAGAGGCGCAACTTCTCGCTACGATTCGTCTAATCGACGCCGCGAAGTTGTCGTTCTCCTTGTTTCGATTAAGATAACAGTGGTGGTTCAATGAAGATAACACTGTGTTGACAGGTTAACATATCGTCTATATTCAACAATCAATCATACAATAATATGAGCGTCACAATGTATTTGGCGATACGTACAGTTAATGTGTCACAGAGAAGTTCTACCCGACTTTTCGATGTCTCTCGATGAATTCGTTGGATTAATCGACCTTATTCGTCAGAGCTCTCGATGTATGCAGTCACACGGAATGATTTTAGAGTGGTACCGTTATAGACTGGTTGACTGCTCTGACGACGACCACGAACTCACTTGAAAGTGACGATGCTGTGTCGGAGGAGACCTAAAGAGGGGTGCGTCTAACGCACGGAATCATCGGATTTGTTGATGACAGTTTTTGGCCGGAAAGTGAGGGTAATAGACATTGTTTCTATTGGTTACTAAGACTGTCGATGGACTAGGAAGGGTCTTAGCCGCCGTCGATGGAGAGTTGACAGTAGGAAGCATCGCACATGTGCAAAACTAACTTTCACGTGTTTTCCAGACAGAAACCGTAAACCTTAGAAAACGCTCTCATAGAAAGAATTTTGTTTGAACTGAAAGACTTTAGCTAGAGTTTTCTAAGATTTATGTTCGGTCGTTGAAAATCTTAAGGGTATGCAATAAAGATGTGCGGACATCTGGCTCCCATCCCGTCAGCGATGTGAGGCTCGATTCAGGTAGAGAGTCGGCCCACGTAACAAATCTTATGCAATAATAGAAAGTAATAAAAAATAAAATCGTGCTTAGATATAATTCCAAACCTTTCGTGAGGATTGAAATCTTCTATGAATAAGCGTTCTTTGTAATAGTTTTATATTTTTGATAACGAATAACACTCTCCGTAACGACACATTTAATTCGAATATTACAGAAAGAAATAAAATATTTGTACAATATACAACGTGTTCAGATTTGATTAATAATGACAGATATAACTCTGATAGGAAAATTAGAACATACCACGGCAGATCAGAATCGAACAAAGTACTCAAACATTAACAGACATTAACAGATATTGATACTGAAAACGATATTTTCAATTCGATTTATCGTAATGATGTGTGTGTGTGTCCTCTTTTATTTTCTGTTATTATCTCATACGATCAAATACGATCAATTATATGAAATATAAAGTATACAATTTTATATTTGCGATAAATGCATTACACGTTTCTGAGTATTAAATTTCGCTCTTTATTTTGGATCATTCAATATCCATGACTTGACATGTATTCGAAAAAGAATCCGATATAATTATGATTTATTATGATTCAAATAATATAAATTAACAATGACATTAAACTGAGAAACATTATAATATATAGAAACGGACTATTACATTTTAACTAATGTTATCAAAATCTATTGTATAATTTTTTCATGATTGAATTATTACAAATTCAGTTTTGTCGTTTACATTGAGATACACGTGCGCCTGTATATGTTATATTACGTGAAGGAAAAAATAAATCGGGCAATGTTTTACTAAATTATTGTTATTAATCCTATTATTCTTTCGTTAAGCTTCTGCTGTCGTCTCTGTTTTCGTTTTTGTGTTTGTTTATCTTTATCTTTATTGCTTTTTTTATATGTCAAAGTTGTACGAATGAAAGTGGAGACCATAAACATTTCCAAACAAATGATAAAATTCTTTTTTAACGAGATTGTACCGAAGAAAAATACGCTTTATTGGCAGCTCAGGTACAGATCCTCCCTGGCGCCGGCTCTGTTTCGGTTTAGACTCTCCAATACCATTCTTTTCGATCATCGCGAACGGTAAGTTTTTCACATCGGTATAAAACGATGGGAACTTACGAAGTAACGAAACTGAAGGAACCGAGCAAGGTATCTTAGTATTAAATAGCAAATTACTGCTCGAATAATGAGAAAGGTTGTCGGCGACAAAAAGTGGGTAAGTACCGCAGACAAGATACCGATTAATGGACTACCGGTCGGTAAGCGTCGGCGACAATAAACCGATTAATCGGTTATCGGTCGGTACAGTGTTAACCGTGTTACAAATAGAAGACGGTATACGTACGACAATAATAACCGTAATGCCTCTGTTTAATTAAGGAATTCATCCGTTGCGATACTGATGACAAAAACAGAACTTTACCCTAGTTTTGTCGCGTGCTAAGCTGTATTTTATGATACAATAAAATGATCGATTTTCCTATATCAAATAATTTAATCTGATAAAATGTAATAATTTATCATCTGATACACTCATGCACGAAAACGGATACTCCGACCAAGATCCCGCGGCGGCCGGGATTATGAATGTGATGGAAGTGGTCGAAAGGATCGCCTCCCTCTCCAGTAACACGAGGGGCGCACTCGTGAGGCGGTTAAGGTAGGCCTCACGGAGGACGAAATCGTCAGGCGCTGATCTCCAGCAGCGTACAGTGGACACCTCCGCTGCCGCCACGACGGTGGACGGTCTCTGCCGCCTCCGCAACCGCGACGGCGGTATTGGCGATGACGACATGTATATGGATGTATCCGTGGGAACCGAGACTAGCGACAAGGACGTGAGATCGAACAACGGTCAAGAACACGCGGATGCTGCGTATATTGAGGATAGGGTGCGCTCTCTGGAGAGTGAGATCAGTCGTCTCCAGAAGACGATGGTACGACTGACCGCGGTGGTGCAAGGGGGTGGGGCGAGCGGGAGCGATCGTCACAACGAGGGAGGCAAAAGGAAAGTTCCCAGCGAGGGGGACTATGGGACCCCCACACCTACCTCCGCCGCACTCGCGGCTGGAGTCACGCCGTCTCTGCCGTTCCGTTCGGACGGGGAGCGATGAAACAGCAATAGGAAAGGGACCGATAGAACTCGGAGATCTTCTCGAGGACCTCAACGCTATATTCCTCCGCAATTCAGAGGAATAGTGGCGTGAGATAGCACGTAAGCATGCGATCCCCCCGGCTGCTGACACTGCCACGAAGCGTGTCATCCGGTCTGCGGCCTGCGAGTGGCACCTCGCGCTCAACTGCCGAGTCGTCGAGCGACGAGACAGAAGGCTACATCACTGACGCGAGAAGAGGAATGGCAGGAATAAGACGAAAGGGCAGAAGGCCAGAAGCGCAATTCCTTCAGGCGATCCTCGCGCCATCGAGTAACGTGAGATTCGTGGAACGGAAGTCGCCATCGCGGCAAACAGGGATGTCGGCATCCGGAACTGTGGATTGCAACAACAATAATTGTAAGTGACTAAAGGGGAGGAGGTGGCCACCCTGCCTCCAGCCCCCCTAGGCACGGGGAAAGAAACCGCGTAGGGAACGGGAGTAAAGAACAACGACAGGAGCGAAAAGGGGCGAAACGCTTGCGAGCGGGACGCGCGTAAAAGAAATATGCGTGGCCGTTCCCGTCGCCCCCTCCCCCAGGACGCCGGGGTTGCGCTCACCGTGAGGGATGGCTGCGGTTTTACATATAGAAGCACAATATCGATGGTCAGGAGGGAGATCAATCTCTCCGACCTTCGCATCGCAAAGATGATACAGAGGAGAGCGGTTAGGGATGCCCTCACATTCGAGATCGCGGGCCAGGACGGTAACAGCAAAGCGTCGCGACTGGCCCAAAAGATGGCGGATGCACTTCGAGGCTTCCCCGCCAAGGTGATCGTACCGCGGAAGATGCCGGAATTCCATCCGCGCCCTGCACCGGTATGCCAGATCTCGGCGTAGGCGACGAGAGAATGAGTCTTCGGTGGCTTCTTTGTACGACACCTACCTTGAAGCGCGGAGGACTCTGCAGCAAGCCATCAAAGAGGCGAAGAGACGAGCCTGGGATGAGATTCTGGCCACACTCGACTCCGATCCCTGGGGACGCCCGTATAGAATAGTGCTGAACAAGCTCCGTCCTTGGTTGCCCCCTACGACGGAGAACATGAACACTCAGTTCCTGGAGGAAGTCGTCGGGGCCTTGTTCCCGGGTGCGGAGAACGGGGAGGAGGGCAGGACAAACGAAGAGCGGGAGCTACCGCTGCCGGGGAAGGAACCACGGGACACCGCAAGTGGCTGTAGCCCGGAATCCGCGATCACTGAGGATGAGCTGGCCGGAGCTGTCGGGAAGATCGGAGAGCGCAAGACCTCGGTTCCCGACGGGATTCCGGCCCGCGTATGGAAGGAGGTCACCGGAGTCTTGGCCCCAAGGCTGAGAACCCTGTTTGACAGATGCCTGTCACGGGGCGAGTACCCTGTCCTATGGAAGGAGGGACGGATGGTCCTTTTGCCGCTCGCCGGGACTCGCCTTCCGCATTCTGGCCTGTGTGCCTGCTGGATCAGGCTGGCAAGCTGTTGGAGAGGATTGTGGCTGCCCGACTCGAGTCACATCTGTATCGACGTGCTCCGGGGCTGCACGACAGCCAGTTTGGCTTCCCGAGGGGCGGTCTACGGCCGATGCCTTAGTCCGTGTCCGCAACTTCGTCGAGGGGGCCGTGCGGCAGGGTTACGTAGCGTTGGCTGTGTCTCTAGATGTGGTCAACGCCATCAACTGCAACCCCTGGTACAGGATAGGCCTCGAGTTCTATCGGGTGCCCGCTTACCTGCAGGTTGTAGTCTGGGCCTTCCTCCGGGTCAGTAGCATCGTCCACACCGAGTGGGGCGGAAGGATGATGGGGAGGGTGGTGTGCCGTGGTGTCTCGCTGAGTTCGATACTGGGCCCGTTGCTGTGGGACATCGCGTACGACACGGTACATCGCGCACCGATGCCCCCGGACTCGGTGCTGACATGCTACGCAGCCGAGACGTTGCCACTGGTATGACGATCGCCCGTCTGGCGTAAATGGCGGTGTCCTGCGCGGACGCCGCGATCAAAGGCTTGGGGCTGGAGGTAACCCCCGAGAATTCCGGGACGATGTGGCTTTGCCGGAAGGCCCATTACTGGTCGCCTCCTGAAGTAGGCAAGCTCTTCGATAGAGTCATTGTCGCCCGTCCGGAGACTCACTTGTCAGAGCGAGTGCACGGTTGGCACGAAAGCCGGTACGGCTTTCTCTCGACGGCGGCTAAGACCCTTTTTAGTCCACCAATCTTCTTATTATCCAATTATAAGCAACATCTATTGCCCTCACTTACCTACGTACCTCCTCCTGTTGCGTGGCCTACATACCTTTCGATATACCTCCAATAGCAGCAGACATACGTTGAGTTGAATGGAACCAGTGTTCATGTTGAAGTGATCGTCACTTCTGAGAAAACTCAACATCTGGTCTTCGGTTTCTCAACCGCCTAAGGTCTTCGAAGGCGCATAGACAAAAGAGTGCGTTTAGGAAAGGCCATAAGCGGTACACGTCCGACCTTGGTTGAGGCAGTTACCTTTAGTCTCAGGGTAACGTTGCTAGAGAGAGGATCTGGATAGGCTTACATAGTACCACATATTTTGTAATTTACTATTCACAAAATATACACTTTCAATACCTTGCAGTTTGCTCACGCATTTATTTAATTCCATCCACTGAATAATCTTAACAGGTTATGGGCACAGGGCTGTAAATTGTAAGGTAGCAACGCGAAGTGAATAAAGTGTTAAAGAATTGTGCTTAGTAAAGTAAGTGATAGTGCTAAAATGGAATCAGCAAGTGCGAAGATCGAGATGTTACGTGGCGAAGAAAATTGGCTCCAGTGGCGTTTTATTATGCGTACACTTTTGGAGGAAGATGACGACCTGATCAACGTGTGTGAAGGGAATCTGTGTCATCCAGGTAACAGTACAGAAAAGGAAATCGCCCGTGAAAGATTTTTGAAGGCAGATCGGTTAGCGAGGAAATTAATTGTGACCTCGGTAGGAAGAAAACCGTTGGATCTTCTTTTATGCTGCACAACAGCACATGAAATGTGGAAAAAATTAAACGCAGTATATGATATGAAGTCGAATGAGAATCTAAATATGGTCCAGAAGCAGTTCTTCAATTTTAAATGGGAGGAATCTGAAAATGTGTCCCACAACTTGTCGAAGTTGGAACTAATAGCAGCGAAGATGAAAGCCCTTGGAAGTGAAATTGCCGAGAAAATGCTGATAACACGCATTTTATCGGCGTTACCGAGTAAATTTGATCACTTTCACAGTGCATGGGATTCAATGGAAGA
>NW_026869726.1:0-27069 GCF_905332965.1 Bombus pascuorum
AACCAATCTAGACATACGGAATTCCACTATGGGGAACAGCAGCAATGAGCCATATAACCAAAATTGAAACAATGCAAGCCAAAATCCTTAGAACGATAGTAAACGCCCCGTGGTACGTTAGAAACGAGGACATACGGAGAGACCTGAGAATACCAACGGTCAAGGAGGAGATTAACAGACTCGCAAAAAGATACAGAGAAAGAATAGAAGCACACCCCAACCAGCTGGCAGCGGAAACGAGCAACGCAACAAACATCGCAGGAAGACTAAAAAGGAAACACCCAGTAGACCTCATAAAAGATATAACCTAGCAAACACGAAGTAGGCACCCCGCTAGAGGTAACCACCCACATGCTATATTTATTTTTATTTTATTTTTTTTTTATTTACCAATGAGATATAACACTTTACCAAATGTCCTTCAGGACAAATTGTAAAAACCAAAATAAGCTAAAAAAAAAACTTGTATCCGTATCGTTTCCGATTAGTAGCCGATCTTCAGGAGTCGGACCATACAGCGTGAAAGTTGTATTATAGATGATTCCTGAAATCTCTGGAGGAGAAGGGAAACCACGCATTAAACACCTTGCTTTTCAGTGACGAACCATGGTTTCATCTTGGCTGCCGTGACAAGTCGTAGAATAGTCGAACGTGGATTACTTTCAGTCTTCGGGAAATTAATCTTAATCTTAAGATCGCGTATCGAGCATTAACTCTGCGAAGTTCTTGCAAAATAAGATAATCTCCTATGACTTTGTGGCGATACATGAGTCATAGGACGAAGCGAAGCGAGAGCGACTCATGTCGTTGTTTTGCCTCGGGATATCGACACCGCCTTGACGCATGAAAGGCAATGATAAACTAACTCCGGGCAAAACAATGTCGCCGCTGCAACCGTCGATGAAGCATGAATTCGAATTTCTGACTCTCCCCCGACCAGTATAAATAAGCGGACACGATCGCGAGCGCTAGTGAGTTACGAATAATTTGGAGTAATCATTTTGTAGACGATTATCGAGACGCGAGAGCATTTACGAGTCTTTATCGAGTATCCGCAAGCGATTTATTTCAGCCGATTAAAATCTCCTGTACGAACGTCTTTCGACGTTGTCAGTTGATTAAGTAATTGATTTGAAATACATTGGACGGTTGCAACAGCAAGCATCCTATTTCTATTATCAATATAACCAAATCTCCATACACCATCCGCCACAACTTTTTATCAAAAAGTGCAAATAAAACAAAAACAAAAGTTTAATTTAATCTTTGCCAACTTTAATTTTACGAAATATGTATTTAATCGTATTGTATGTTTATTCAATTTATACACCGTGCGGCTTAATATACCTTGAAATTCTATATATCTCTATTAACTTTAGGTACAATGCGGAGGTTAATCGTAGATCAGGAACACGAAGATGGCAATGACAATTTGCTATTCTTGTTCTGAAATTGCGTAAAATTTCCCGAGGTTGATGATTCACGCGACAAATACGAAGACATTCCTACCAATTAACTAAACTGCTAATTAAAAGATGGGTTTGCAGTTCGACAAGTTCTCATCGAACGCTTATTTCACCAAATAAAATAAATTATATACAAAAAAGTAAAATGAAATGTAATCCCATCTTTTATACCTTTTATTATCGATAAACTGTTGTGGTAGAACATTTGTGCTTTCTCTTTTGCCAGCAAAAGGTATCAAAAGCCATGATATCAAGGTCAGATTGAAGACATATTGCACGACCCGCCAGCGACAAGACAATACGAACGTTTAAGAAAGGAACTTGGCACAAGATTCGCCGATTCAGATGGTGCAAGAGTGCGCAAGAAATGGGAGGCAGGACCCAATGTTCCCGGCACACGAAAACGATCACTATATCTTCAATACCAGACCACTTCGTCCTCACGCTCTGGACTGGCTGGCGATCGGTTTACGTCCAGCACGCCCTGGCCGCCACGAAAGATGCGAAACTAGAAAATCTAACTTGAATGGCTGATTGAGTACACGAAATTCAACCTCGAAACGGTACGGATTGCCGCGGTCTGCGCAGAAAGAACCGCAACGGATATCGAACGACAAAACTACGACCAAGTTACGACGCTTGACAGGCTATGTCGCTTAGGGGCGCAAATAAACGTGCTGAGCCTTAACAATCTGCCCCTTCCATGATCACATTCGAGACGCCGACGTTCACGTTCTTGAAAAGGAGCACAACTGACTGACCTATGCCCCTAGCGAGCAAAAAAGTGCCGCACCCCTTGCAACTGGAATCAGGGAAACGAGACCAGCTGCCCATAAACGTGGCGTGTGTCACAGGTGAAATTCGACTAACTACGCGATAAGTTAAAATTGCAAGCACCTTATCACGTGTGATCGTCCAGGTAGCATTCGTTCTCAGCCGTCTAGCTGGCATTCGGCCACTCTAGCCGTTCTCAGAAATATATGATAAGTACGACCAAAGCCTTCTCCCACTCCAACATATAAAGAATATAAATACTCCCTTGAAAATCATCCAAGTCAGTCTGAATAAATCCGTATTAGCTTGAATATTAAAAAGTTTATCTTCGCTAACCGCAAATACTATTTTATTGTAAATCGAGTGAAAAGAAAGAACTCGTTCTCCTGTTCGGAAATCGACAAGTTTTTTTTTATTTTTTTGTCAATTGTTAAATTTTTTACGCGACACCTTCATCGCCGCTCTCCGTAGGTTTATCGCTCGTTTTGCTCTAGCATCCATTCCGATAACGGCACCAACTTGATTGGTGCAAACAATGTATTACGAGAACTTCACGATCTACTATAATCAGACGACCACAAAGAAAAAGTAACCGCATTTCTAGCCGATAAGCAAATCGAATGGCGTTTCATCTCCCCTTATTCCCCGCACTTCGGTGGGCTGTGGGAGGCAGCGGTCAAATCATTTAAACGCACCTTAGACGCGTCGACGGCATCGAACTACTCACGTTTGAACAATTCAATATTCTCATAATTGAAATAGAATCAATCCTCAATTCACGTCCCTTAACTGCCATATCTACGGACTCAAATGATCTCCTAGTCCTCACTCCCGGTCATTTCCTCATTTGCGATTCATTAATGATTCATTCATTCATTAATGAACTTTCTCAGGTGTCGATAAACTTGAGACGGTGTCCTGTTGCCCATTTCTTCGCACTCCAGCAACTTGCGCACTCTTGCACCATCTGAATCGGCGAATTTTGTAGTAAGTTCTTTTTTTAAACGTTCGTACTGTCCTGTCGCTGGCGGGTCACACAATATGCCCTCAATCTGATTTTGATATCATGGCTTGATATTCGCGATAGTCAGTATATTTTGTTTTGTCGCCACTGATGCGAGCTGCCCCGAATTGTGCTTCTAACGCGATGAACCACAGCTCGATTCTTTGGGGCCAGAGTGGCAGTGCGCAGAGTAGCTGACTCACGGATTCTCCATGGCTTTCGTCGCGCTATCGTCCTTGTTGGCACTTGATATTTTGAACCTAACACGTTCACCTCTTTTCACATTTGATCACGTCTAGGTCATCAAATTAAGGTGGATAATTGTTATCCTTCTGCGACCGGCATAATAGCATTGAACGACGATTATAATTGGTGTACACTATCTCTTGTATTTATACGGATTTTATTACAATTGACTATTACAAATCTAGCCACTCGTTTCTTATCAAACAACCTACACATTTCATCCAGCTCAGATGTATGGTGCGGCTACGAAAAAGTACAACTGGACCAATCTCTTTTACAAATATCGCAATAGCGAAAGTTTATCAGCGCGTTATATAGAAATTCATTTCGTTGTTCGTAGCGATGCTACTGAATACAAGAAGGCAGATCGCCGGCTCATGCAACGCGGACAACGGGAGGACGCTGGAGATAGTTTTTCGAGATGAAATGTTTTAACTGGATTTCAACAAGATAGCACGTAAAATTATCCGATTTGACATCTCACTGACAATTTTTTCTCTGGAGGATGTTAAGGGGGCGAGAGAAACATAAAACGAGGTCGCGGACTATCGCAGAAAAAGAATATCGGACGATGGATGCTTTGGAGGTAAATAAAGAAATTGTTTCAAATCAATAATTCTTTAGAGTTGGTATTTATCGATTCACTCAGATTAGATTTTTATATTCTATGTTTCACCACCAAATACAAATATGCGAACACACCGGATACACTGGGATAACTAGCACGTGGACGATGTCTAAGACAAAAGAGCGTAGTTAGAAGTCGTGCCAACTTAGCCTGTAGGGACTAGTGATCATACCAATTCGCTATTTCCTCAACACTCCCCTTAGATCATAGTTTCTACAAGCCCCATAGCTTTGGTAAACCGCTGAGTCTTAACCCTATTTAAACCATTGATGGGAATATCTGCAATATTCTCAGAACTGGGCAGGTAGATGGCAGGTAGAATTCCCTTTGACACGCAATTCTTAACGTAAAAATAACGGACTTGAACGCGTTTAGAGCTTCCAGCGACTATATCGTCCTTGAACCATAATATGGCTCCAATATTATCACAGAAGATGATATGATAATTGACCCAACTCCCTTAACAGCAAGGATGTCCACACAGTTTCTCTTGCTGTCTCTTGCATCGCTACAATCTCTACCTCGCACGTCGACTGAGATATTATTGGTTGCTTCTTCGACAACCAAGATATTGCACTATCAGTAAGTATGAAGACATACCCACTCCAAGATTTATTATCTACAACACAGCCTGCAAAGTCAGAATTGCAAAACACCTTCAAAGGTAGCCCTGCTTTTTGGCATATTAGCCACAAGTCTTTGGTTTTAAACCTAAGAATTCGCTTCACGACTCCCCAATCCGACACAGTTTTTGGTCTATCATGCACATTTTTGGCTTAATTTTCCTATTGCGCATGCGATATCAAGACGGCTTACAGTAGCGGTATACATTATGTGCCTAACAGTCTGTTCGTACAACTTATCAAAAAGTTCGTCGCATTTAATGTCGAACCCAGCTTTGCACTCTTTAACTAATGGTGTTGATGTTCCAGTTTCATGAGTAATATCAAATATATCCAACATTTGACTTATCTGCACAGATTGGTCAAACACAACGGTAGTGCTGTTTGGTTTACTTAAATGAACGAGCAAGAATTGAGTATCAGCACCTAGCATCCTGACATTTAATTTCTCCTTGATACTAGTTTTGAATACTTTTATCATAGTCTAGGTTCCAACCACAAGAATGTCATCCACATACGCGGCTACAATCAGATCGTTGGATGCATTCATATACACACACGGATCACTCATGCACGAGTTCAGGTTTATATCCTTCAAAATGTTATTAATGGTTTGAACCACGTTCTCCCAGTTTGCTTCAATCCATACAGGCTCTTTTTAAGTTCGCACACATGTAGAGTCCTGTCCTTTTTTGGAACTTTAGAACGTTGGAACGACTGTCACACATCTTTGGTTTATGCAGTCTTGCTGGCCTCCTAGGCACAATCGGTACACTTACAATCTCCTCCTGATTGTTTTCATTGACTAAACTGTTCACAAAGGAATCACTTGCCCTTCATCATTTTCACCCTCACTTTGAACCTCAATGTCAGTTTGCTCACTTCCCTTTCCAAGTTCCAAAGTCTTCAACGTCCCATATCCATTCAGAAGATCTCCTCTTGATAATACTCTTGTCCATATTAGCATTTTTGTAGGGAAACACATCTTCTTCGAACCTGACATAGCAAGAGATCACTACCTTCTTGGTCTTCGGAAGGTAGATCCTATAATCCTTGACTTGTCGGTCGTAACCTACAAAAATCCCTTCGTCTGCCCTGCTATCAAATTTCCTTCCGTTCGGGCTTATCAGATACCAGACTCTGCATCCAAATACCTTTAGCCTGTTGATCTCCCCTTGCATGTCGGGCGTCGATCCTTCTCTCTTCGAGTAGAAGGTCGGACTTCACCGCCTTCGAGACAGATTCTTATCAATCTTCCTTACCCTGAGGTACGTCGTGTAATTTGGATCCGTCGTGATGCCGGCCAAAAGGAAACATGCCACAATATGATCTTCGATTTTCATCCAGGTTCTGGACAACTTGTCACACAGGGCTTGGATCCTCCCACAGTACGTAGAGATCTCCTTGCTAGAGGTTCCAGCACTCCTTCCTCGTTTTTAGAATGTTGATGTCCGTGGGATATTCGGGGCGAACATGCCGGTAAATGTAAGCACGTGCCTTGTTGTCCATTTTTACATTTTCGGGTCTTAGCCTTTCTGCTGGCGTTAATCCTGGATCCACCGCATCCCACCCAGGAAAACTAACGTAGCTCCCCTCATCGTCATCGAATAGTCATACTTGTCCTTATTGAAGATGGGGTTAATGTCCTTGTCTAGATCATTCATCTTCTCCTGGTCAACCACAGCGTGGTCTCTTCTCGGATAATTACAGAAAACAGAAAAAACACAACAATAAATACCATCACTGCCGCCGTTTAGTGCGCTGGGCCCATAACAACAGCGATCGCCTACTGCTAATCGTGACGTCATATGATACCTCCAGTAGCAGCAGCTTATAGATGGCGCGCAGCATAACCTATACGCTATACGTTACACAGTACACTATTGCCACGTCGAGTGCTCACGCGAGTGCGAATTTCGAATAACCCAGTACAAAAGAATGTGCATAGAGCGATCGAACTGCTTGACCTTAAATATACCACTGTCGATAAAAAGAATTATTATCCCGATTAGATTCGACAACGACGATAAGTCGTCGATGCATGAGTGTCGAGGTCTATGTATGTGATTGGATCCGGTGAAACAATCCGCACGCCGTCCTTCGCTGCCAGGCAGACAACGGCCCACGTACCGCTAGTCCGACCATCTATAAACCTAAGGACTCACCAGAAACCTTAACTTTTTAGTTTAATTACTAACTTATGCTCCTTAAGTTAATCTGTTTGCTCTGAAGGAATTTCAAATTCTACAAATATTTTCTGTTTATGGCTAGCTCTTAAAAAAGTCCTTAGGTTTACTATGCTCCATTAAATTACGGAGAAAGCAGTATTTGACGGAAGAAATCTGATACTTCTATAACGGAAAAGCTGGTTTTTCCCAGGAATAATGACACCCACTAGCAACGATGGTAGGAGGTTTCCTCCTCCTATCATCATTCATTAATGTTGACTGGAACCAATGGGCATCACAGATCGGCACCCTCACTTTTACTGGCGAAAAGTGTGAGCAACGAATCCTATTTCTTCGTTAGAACAGCACACCCATACCGAGCTTTCGTCCGTAATGGCATGAGAGTGGAGAGTCAGTCATCTCATGAAGTCAGTCAACTCCTAATCCTATAACATGGTACCATTCCACTTAACTTTTCCTATAATCTTAGGACAGTCCTCACTACAGTCTACGCGACATCAATTTAATCTACTCTCTGCTTATACGACTCAACTATCAAGTCCACAACTATCAATTGTTTATATCAAATATATCTTCCGACACGGCACAATATTAAGTGTAACAAGTTGTTGAAAATATGAATATTATAGAACTGTTGATTACAGTTTTATTCCAAAACAAACATCCCTATTGTCCCACAAGAAATAAGGGGATCGACTTGTTCGTGGTGTCGATTGTTATAATTGTAACAGGAATTTACGACTCCCGTTGACGCGCTTCGTCGCGATCGCGTCTCCCCGCGACTGGAGGAAAACACATCCGGAGTGTACGTAAACTCCATTTTAGAGTCACATACAACAATATCTGCATTTTATATATTAGTAATGAATTATAATTAAGCCAATTGTCGACATAATTACAATTAGGATCGATACGTATTAGATATAAGTCAATGAGATTTAGTTAGTGAAAAAAGATAATCAGTTTTTCTTGGAAACATGAGGCTTCACCAGGATGAAGTGTTGCAAAACAATCAGCTGCATATTAAAATTAATATCTCGGCATTGCTTTTTTATGGATTCTAACGAAGAAATAGGATTCGTTGCTCACACTTTTCGCCAGTAAGTGCTTATATGTTATATTATGCATTTGCAATTTTCTAACTTGTGTAGTGCATAACTGTATTTAATTTTGCCCAGTAAGCATACATGTTTGCTTGCTTAATTGAATCATTTAAAAAATACAACGTCAGAAATTGTTTCGAGTACAACTGATTATAAAAAGTGCATATGTCCGAATAGTGGTTTAACAAACCGCAATTCAACGACACCACAAGTTTTCATCATTCTCGTATTTCCTGTAATATCATGATAGCAGTCATACGTGCACATAACGTGTATCTGAGCCACCTGTGTCCTAATGGCAGAAATAGAAATAAAAAATTAAAATTACACCATTTTGTGCGGTATCATATTGAAAGATGAAAGCAACTGTCAGGACTTCGTCATAAATGTGAACAATTTAATACATATTGGTTTGTCAATGCTTCAAAATAATGAGAATCTTAATATGAATCTTCCTGTACTCATAGTTATTAATATGTTGCGTGTCGATCACGAAAATTCTTCTATTTTTACGGTTGTCATTTAGAGAGAAACAATTTAATTATATCATGGGTATATTTAGTAACAAGAAAAAAAAATAGTCCGGAATATGTTAACACAATATATAGTGATTTATCGTATTTCCCTGTACATAGACAGATATCGAAATAAATTTCAAGTAAATCCAAATAGAAATGTTTTCTTCTGCGCAGATTATTGCTCCAGCGCCAAGAACACTTGGTAACATTAACGATTGATGAAATATACCAAACACTTCTAAAACATCAACGTCTGCTGTCAATATTTTGATATGAAAATATCAATGATACAAAGTGTTACTTGAAAAAAAAATGAAATAGTGCAAGAAGATGGAATTTATTCAGTTTTTATTACGCGTTGACTAAATTCTTTTTCCGAGAATTCTGAGAATAGAAAGAAACTGAAATCTCTTGGAATATTGGATACATGAAAAATATACTTATTCCGATTTATTTATTCTTTCAGAAATTTTGTTATTCGTATTTAGACGGAATAATTGTCAATTTCTATTGAAACCATTATTGAAATTTTAATGTTGAAATATACGATAAAAATGTTTAACGTGGCTCAAAAATCATTAGGGTCTCAATTCTTGGATTTTTCATTTTTATATTAGGGACCTAATTTTTATAACGACTGAACTTTATTAAAATTTCAATTTTTTTTCGTTATTAAAATTCCACGTTTAAATAGGAATATACTTTTCACGATTTTAAACATTCTAACACTCAAAGGTTCATTTTAATGAACAAATTACAATTCACATATTGTGTTACAGATGTACATATATTTTGTATACATTTTTCACAACTGAATCTCAGGGCTATTCTTCACATTTTAGGGTAATTATTAGTATTATAAAAAAAGAAGAGTCTGATCGAAAATTTGTCAAATGTAAATTCTCCATTCTTGAATTGAATATTATCATTAAAATTTAATAGAAATCAATTTTTTATTATTTCAAGCTTTCCAAATAATTAACTCTGTCATTAAGAATAAATTATGATATTTCATATTTTGTTCTAGAAGGGATTAAACGATGACTTTTTCGAGTCACAATATCGATGAAACTGTCCTAATGGTAAATCGCATCGAATTGTGAGTAAAATGCATGTCGGTTTCTTGGAGTTATTCAATCATGTCATAAACAAATAGATCTGAATCGACATGAGTAACTCATGACATTACGCAGAATTTTTTAATAGAACCACTGCTGCTATTTATTACACACATGCGTGTAACTTGAGTGTACACTTTCGAGTGGTGCAGTAGTGATTATGCATTGACCTATGTCTGCCTATGATGAAGCCTCAACGTGGCTCATGGGTGACATTGTTCATGGGAAAAACCAGCTTTTCCCGTTAGGTAAATACTCGCTTTTCCTCTTAGGTAACTACCCGCTTTCTCCGTGATGTTTACACGTTGACGCCGGCGCGATCCACCGGTGGGTCTCGCGTGTCTGTTCCGTGAGACGGCGCGACCCATCGCCGGGTCACACGTGTCTGTCTCGAGGGGCGGCGGTGGGTTACACACGTATTTCATAAAATAGGTAGTATAAAATAGGTTTCTATTATTTTATCTCAACATTATAAGCAGACATACAATAGTAAAAACATAACAATTCATTATTATATATATTGATATATATTATGAACTTATATATATGTCGGATTGGCATTAGAGTTCGGGGCGTGCACGAATCCTCACAAGAATTGGTCATCGTTATTGTGTAATAGAGATGTTATTTACTGATACGAATGTAAGTATTACAATATGAAATAACTAATAACGGCGATTGGATAATCGAGATGTCGATGACAATGAAGTTAGGTTCGATAACGAATCCACGATTCACAGGATGACGAATGCGATCAAGATTCTGGTGTCACTCAACGTACTGGTGCACGGTACTAGTCCAACTTAACTGACTGAGGCTCAATCCAAGTGGGACTGCCCTTATATACTCCTCTGCGTACCTTTCTGTATCCCTCGGGTCAATATTTCTTTTTAAGGAGAGTTATTTAATTATTTCATACCTCTGTTAGGTACACGTCCCCCCGTGACCGTGGCTGCGTTCAGTGACTCGTTATGTCACTTCGAGCCCAAGTCCACTATCATAAACCTCGGACAAACATGATTGGATTGAACCATAAACAGCTATTTCTCAGTTTTATTATTTAGGTACGGCTATAATAAAAAGTCTGGACTAAAGTATGGGGGACCTTCCCAAACATTCCAAAAGAAAAGCTCCAATGTCTTTTCATCTCCGACGCGGCCATCCTGATAATCACACGTCCACAGGTATCTCACCATTATGTGGTGTATCACAGCATTAGGCTCAATGCAATTGGCATTATTTACCATTTAACTAAATGTTCCAATAAGTCAAGGGTCCAGTTCAACAAACAAAATTTGGATCAGATGTCTTAATAACAAATAGAAGAAAACAAAGATCAGTAACATTGTAATGAGTATGCGAAGTGCTAGTTACATCCCGTTGATTACTAGTCCGATCGTAACGACATGATGGATCATTCTCGAGTTGGTACCCAAATGAATCTCGTTTTCCTAGATCGCACAATCACACAGAGTTTCGTTCCACGGTCTCACTGAGCTTTGTTACATTGTCGCTCCCAAACACATGTGTGCTACATCACAAGGTGTCACCGAGCTTCGTTACATTGTCGCTCACAGGGACGTTATGCCCGAGGACACCACAGTAAAGACACTTATTCCGGAAGTCAGATAGCTTGTGTCGTTTAGCTTCGGGGCCCGCTGGTGGATTATCTGACGTAGGCGCCGGCCTCTTCTTCGCCAAAAAGAGAACTCTCATTTCACTTAGAAATTGGTCCTCGGTCTTGACATCATTTCCAAGTGCTATTCGTTCAATGCGCTGATCATGTGGACTCACATGACAAAGAACGATGGCGTTGATTACTTCAGTCATAGTTGCATTTTGCCACTTCGTCTTCAGGAGGGAACCGATGCGAATGACGTAGGCTGGCATGTTTTCGTCCTTCATTGGTGATTCCCTGAGTGTCTTCATTAGCGTCGAACTTGTTGTCTCTTTGCCACCAAAACGCGTAGTAAAAAGTTCCCTAAACATTGGGCAGATAATCTCTTCATCGCCCATTATTTGCACAAGCCAATGCGCTGCAGAATCCCTTAAAGCACTATTTAACGCAGAAAATAACGCGCTGTCTTGTAGAGGGTTGTCCTTCATAAGCAGATTAACAGCTGCACACCACGCGACTGGATCGGCGCCCGTGATCTCGGGATTAAAACGTGGTAGCACTAAATTTCTAGGTTCCGCTGGTCTCTTTTCGCGGCATACTTTCTACTTCTTATTCTACAAATACGTTTATAACATTCTTTATACCGCCGTCTCGTTTTTCTCCTGCTTCCAATTATTGATTCATCAGAAGAATCACTAATCTCCATATTCAAAGTATATATTATTTAGATGGGCAAAAATTCAAATAGAAAAATGCTAACCGCATTTCTAGAAAAAAATAAAGAAAATTTTGACTACATTTAACCTCGCACCTCACAGAAACTTCGCACAAGCCACAATACTCGCAATGCACGCCAACTACACTCTTCTTCACTTGTCGTCAACTCTAAACTTTTAGTAAACCTCACGTCGTTGTCTAAATTCTCAATAATCATCCCCAGTTACTATATCACACATTATATATTCAAAAAGTGTCGGCTGGGGCATATTCGTTCCCCCAGAAATCATTGATTTCTCTCATTATGTGTGGGCAGCCCTAAAAGTCTAATTGGGCCGTCGGAAAATCGCGTGATGATCCTCATCGGGCCACATAGTTCGGTAATATATCTTTCTTCAGCGGTTCTGTAAACAAAACTCTAGTGCATCATTCTGCGCCTTAAAAGTATGCGGGCTTCGAGTGCCAAATCGTCAATCAGGGGTTCGACGAAATTGTCGCTCGCATTCAACATAATTTACGACTAAATCTTACATTACGTCCTAACATC
Source organism: Bombus pascuorum (assembly GCF_905332965.1). NCBI lineage: Eukaryota > Metazoa > Arthropoda > Insecta > Hymenoptera > Apidae > Bombus > Bombus pascuorum. Next base: position 12,551 of record NW_026869726.1, read on the forward strand.
ATTTTCGTCGTGCTGTTAATATCAACCTTATTATCTTAAACGAAATAAGGGATCGATCGATTCGTGGCGTCGATTATTCGAATCTTAACGGGAATTTACGACTCCCTTTGGCGCGCTTCTACGAGATCTCGTCTCCCCGCGACGGTCGAAACAATCAGGATATCTGTAGACCGCATATCTTAAAAATCTAACAGATAGCTAAAATATTCGTATCTAATTTTTTCTATTCAAAAACCTTCTTTTATAACAAATGACCAGAAAGTTTATTTTCTTCTTAATGTTTTACATCTATTCAAGATTATTCGGAATAATTTATTTAAGAATGATTTCTCAACTAATGGATCCTTAGTTTCTTGGTCCGATATAGTTTGACTGTAGAATTTAGAAAAAAAAATAAATGCACGCGAGCAATTTATAAATTGCCAGAAGAATAGATACGGTCAGATTCGTCTATAAGATGAAATGTAAACTTGCTCTCGATGTCTTTAGTAAGGGACGGTCATGTACTTTACCGCTTCATTGACAGGTTGCATACAGACAACTATGGTTTAACACACTGCTACCTTCTTTGAAACGTTGCATAATTTGTTGGATAATTTAAACAATAGAGGTACCCGTGGTCTCATTCTCACGCTAGTTTGCTCTAACGAAGCAGATAATTTGTATGGTAAAAACAATTACATGAGTGATCTATAAGTAATTGAACCCAAACGAACATTCCTATGATTAACGTTAGATGTCAATTGGGAATGAAATCTTAACGCGAAAAGTTACAAAAGTGTTGTGTGCAAAATCGACTGCGTTGCGTGTACAATTAATTGTATCAGTGTCTTGCAAATGACATGCAGTCTTCAAATTACAAAACGTCTTCGAGGAACTAGTTTTAACGTCATTCATTTAGAAGTCAAGAAGCGTGCTGCAATGGCAGAAGAAGAAGCGAAAAAAGAGTAAAATAAAATTCTTTAACAACTTCGTAAACCCGCCAAAGAGCTCCACACGTTTTCACCCCTTTACGAACAATCCTCCTGATCAAAGTAATCCCTTGCCTCAGTAGAGCACACGATGAGTATGGACAAAATGGTGAACCTGATGGAGAGCATAAACGCCTTCCAGGAATTGTTCCATGGTCATTTGACGGTAATGAACGCATTGTCACTAAGATGGCGTGGATAAACTCTGACAGATATACCACAAGTGACTTTGGACGTCTAACAAATTTTGAAATTGCGGAATTCAATACCGATCTGCTTGTCTCGTAATATATGAACTCAGTTTTTTAATTGCATGCTTTTAAAAACAATACGACGCTGGACTCGCAAAAATTTTTGCATGCTCCAAAAGAGTTACGCCGCTAGACTTAGGCACGCTAGAAATAATAATCAGTGTCCGGTGAGATAGGCAATACGCCGCCGCCGAGCTCTGAAAAAAGTCTAGCCGAAAAAAGGAATACGCCGCTGGACTTTGAAAAGTCTAGGCGTAAAAAAGGATACGCCGCTGGACTTAGGAAAAGTCCCGGCAAAAAAAAGAGAATCAGCGAGCAAGCCCAAACACAGTGCAAAATGCCGAAGCAGGGGCAAACCCCGCCAACAACGAAAGCAAGGGTGGTGCTACACCCCCTGAAAACGATAAAGACACAAACCAGCACAGAGGGCCGCTCCCCGCAAACGCCGGAGAAGCAAGACCCGGAGGAAGGTAAAGGCACAGGAGAGGAAGAAACGCGACCGGTGCCAGAACTCAGGGCACAAGCCGGCGAAACAGAAAAAAAAGTATTAACCTTCTGCCTGAACCCCGCTAAGAAAGTAAATACGGACCAAACCTCGACCATCATGAGGAACTTTAGAGATATGAGAGGAATAGTGGAAGAACTATTGCTCCATAACAGCTACCTGACAGGTAGATTGAAACACAACTCTGGAGAGGAGAAAGGAAAAGATTCGGCCATACTGAAGGCCGTCAATAAGACGATCCAGGCCAGCAAGCGACTCGAGGTAGCGGTAGCCAAGAAGGACCAAGTCGGAGACAGACATCCCTCGTACGCAGAAAAGGTCAGGATGACCTGCAACCAAGTAGAGGCGAAGGCGGTAAAACCACCGAAGAACGTGGTTATAATCCGTAAGACGTAACGGGACCAGCCGTCCGTAAACACGGCATACGACGACGACCTGGGATCCTTCCGCATTTCGTCACCGACAGAAAGTCAAAGATTTCCTTTCTCGTGGACACGGGTGACGATATATGCGTACACCCGTGCAATAAACTACGCGCGCCTGCGAACAAAGACGACTATGAACTTTACACGGCCAACGGGACGAGTATTGCGAGTATTGCGGTATATAGCGGCACATGAGCTAGAGGACAATTCGAGTCATGTTATTGTTTTTCCTCGGAGTATCAACATCGTTAGGACATACATGATGTAATAATAAATAAACTCTGAGCAAAACAATGTCGCTGCTACGTGCAACCGTCAAAAAAAATTTTCCGGTACTCCCCAGACCAGTATAAATGAACGAACACAATCGTAAGGCGACCAGTTTATCAGTTTCAGACTCGAGCGATCTTATTAGCGATCTATACACATTCTTTAGCGAATCCGTTAGTACCGAACGTCTTAGCGAACATTATCTGTATTTTTATTTTTAAATACATTTGACGGTTTCAATATCGAGTAATCTCATCATTTAAACTACACGATCAACCAAACTCTACAAGTGGTGACCCCGTGATTACTTGATATTGAAACCGTCAAATGTATTTAAAAGTAATTAATAAATATAGAGAATGTTTGCTAAGACGCTCGGTACCAACTGATTCGCTCAAGACTGTGTATTGATCGCTAATAAAATAGCTCGAGACTAAGGAAACTGGTCGCCTTACGATCGTATTCGTTCATTTATACTGGTCGAGGGAGTACCGGAAAATTTAAATTCGTCTTTGTTTAATGGTTGCACGTAGCGGTGACATTGTTTTGCATGAAGTTTATTTATTATTACATTACTTGTTTTCTAACGATATTGATACTCCGAGGCAAAACAACATGATTCAAATTGTCCTCAAATTTTTAAAAATTACGTGGGTACTACCCGCGTCGACAATTTTCAAAACGCTTACCGAAACCTGCTTGAAATCGATGAGGAAATCTGACCCTTCTGCCCGAATGCGTCACGTATTTATTTGTTGTATTTCTATCATTTTCTCTTTCTTGACTTTCGCTTTACCAACATTCTGTCCATTGTTTTTCCAGTATCATTGATATTAGAAGGAAGGATCAGGCGGATCTCTATTGCCAGGATTCCTTTGATTTCTCATTTGATAAGGTAATAACAGATTATCCACACTGAGAAGTCTGTAGTCTCCCTTCATCCTCTTAAATCCGGTCTATTGCACCAATCCCTGTATCAACGAATCTACTTTCAACCTCCTTATATGAGGGACAGATCTTCTGTTCCTTGCGTGAGGTAGGGCTTATGCATGAAGTGATATCCCTTCGGGCTATGTAATATCGGGCCAAGGTAAACAAATCCATTTGTGACTATCACGAGATCGACGACATTTCTTCCTACGTGAAACGTATTTGTGAACACCTCGGAACTGTTGCCGGTGCATAGGAGCACAATCATCACAAGTAGCGTTGTAACAGGCACAGGGCGTACGTTGATAACACATTGACTGTCACGCGTATTTTCAATGAAATCTCCTTCAGGCCACGCGTGCCGCAGTACCAGACGTTCTCAGCTAGATATTCCCATGGATATTTTAGTAATGCGAGTCGCTCAAGTAGTGGTCTCAAGAATGATCACACCCATCGATCTCCTGATCGAAGATAGGGCAAGACAATACAGAGTCAAAAGAGGCTACACCGAAGGAAGCAACCCAAAGGAGATCGTTCGGGAAGCCACTCATACGTGGAAGACACGCTGGGAAACCACTCTGAAAGGCAGAGCGACTTACGAATATTGCAACAACCCTGAAGCAAGATTAGCAAGACAATGGATGTACCCAGACCACTACATGACGCAATTCATCAGTGGTCATGGTGACTTCAACGGCAAACTGAAAAAGTTCCAGCTGAGCGAAGTGGACACATGTGACTGCGGCATGGTTGAAACCCCGCAGCACATACTCGAAGTATGCCGTCTCTACGACGAAGAATGGAAGAAGATGTGGCAATCCATACAAGGAAAAGAGTTAACCTGGCCAGGGGAAAAGTCAGGGTTCATTTCCAAGAAAGTGTACCCCTACTTCCAAGAATTCACCAAGAGCGTCCTCCTAGCTAAAGAAAAGAAGAGGAGAGAGGCACTACAGAGATCGAAGCGCCCTCTCCGACAAGACAGACAAGTAACAAGGAAGCAAATGGAACAGCAATCAACCCAACCGCCTAGAAGAAGCACTAGAAACACACAAGCACCAAAAAAGAACAGTGGCGACTCAACAGAGCCACAAAGGCATCAATAAAGCACAGGAAACTACGAGAGAATCAATAGAACACAAAACAAGACACAGAACCAAATATAGAGGAGCAAAAAACAAAAGAACAGGAATAACAAAACAAAACAGGAACAGAAGAAAGAAGCGCAAGAGCGCAAACTGAGGAGATCACCTGCGACCGTCGGTGCAGGCGGCACCCACGATATGGGAGCCGTGACGGTGCAGGTTATAATCGGCTAGAAAGCCAACCTGCTGGGACCGAGCCTCGCGCTGGCAGCTCCGCCTCCTCGTGGCCCCCGCTGGTAACGGCGCAGCGCGACGCACGCGTCGCGAAGTGCCGGCTAAGCGAGCTGTCGCCCGAAAGGGTAGGTTCAACTTGTCCAGTGACCTGCAAGGGGAGGGCAGGGTTTTTCCAAGCCGCGCGCAGACCATCAGCGCGCCGTACCCGAGGCGATGGACGCTAGAAAGTAGTAAACAGTCGCTAACATCCTGACGCGCCGCCAGTATGAGTTTCCACTCTAGGTATGGCACGGTCGGCCAGTAGCCAGACCCTAAGCGCTGAAACTAATTGTCTCGTAATATAATAATCGTAGGTTACTACTGCTGCAGCCCTTGCAAGCTCACTCGTTTGAGGTGGCCCTGCTGGTAAGAACTAAGGTCACGGAGAGGCATAAGGTGCAGTTCAAGGGTTTTCATTTCGAAAGTATGTGACCATCTGAACTTGAAGTTCGGGGACGGAACCGCTTTATCATTTAATTCATTTCGATATCATTTAACTTTGAAGTAATTATCACTAGTCATACAGACAAAGGGGAAATGGATCTTTCAGTTGTCACGATAAACCTAGCAAACAAAACGCGACTTTTCATATGTTATGTTTAATCTATTTACGTTGCAGGCTCTCAAGCTTGTGTCTTTTTACATGTCTTATTACGTCTTTGCCGCGGAATGTGACACGCTTTTCGAAAAATTCTATCTGTGCGATAAAATTTTTTCATGCTTGGTGGTGATTATAACGCGAGACACGTTCCCTGGAGCAGCAAGTTAAATAATAACAGAAACGAGAACCTGTGACATGGATGTAACGAGTAATAGATGGACATGGTCCTCCAGTTCACTGACACTGATTTTGATGGTATTTGATTTGTCAAGGCGCAGTCATTCTTGGATTTGGTACCCGCGGAAAAGATGGATGTTTTTCTGCACCGAGCTGTCAGAATTTAATATCTTTGTCCACGAGGATAAAAACACTGAGACAGCAGTCACAAAATAGAGATCGTCCTACAGACCATAAATGATAAAATTCTTTCGGTCCTAGGAGCCTCCATTTCAGCTCTCGCATGGGATTTCAATTACGTTGAGAGATATCTGGATTCCCAATTCGGAGGTTTGCTACAAGACAAACACCGAATCTCAAAAGAAGCGCTTCGGCAAACTATGTTACTGTATCCCATCATTCACCGAACACGACAAGTGCTATGCAACCATAAAAAGACGTATCAGAAAGGATCCTGATAGATCCTTGAGTTCTCTGGATCCAGAGAATTAAAGATTCCAAAAGCATGTTTCCGCAAGTTAGACGAGTGCTAGGCTACAGGGCTAACGTCTTGATCGGCGCCCTCAAATTTTCTTCAGACGATTCTCACCGTCTTCCACAGTTGAACAACTTAGTGTGACAAAGCAGAGGATGCGTCGTTATTGGTACCAAACTGACAAATGAGTCGAGATCGTGACGTCTCCAGTGCTGCCGGCTCCCCAGAATTTACTAGTAACGCGATTACATGCCAAGAATAAACGTGTACGCAACACGTGCTTCTGTTACTCACGATCGTGTGCCGTGACTTCCTTTCAAGTTATAAACTGTTCTTCGAACAGGTCTTTAATTACTATTGTGCTCGCGTGCTATTTTATCACTTTAAATTTATTAAACTTCTATCACTCGTTACTTCTATTACTTAGCACTTATTATTTGCATGTAGCGAAGTATTGTTTGTCCGATCTCCTTTCTACCGCGCGATAAGCTTCGTGAATCCCACAAGACTACTAGGAGCAAATTTTGTACACCAAAATGTGTATGATGGTCTTCTCAGATTTCCAAATTTCATAACCTGGAAAATTCGGATCTTCGTTAAGTCGGGGCCGCTGAAACAAGGTCTGTATCTTCACCCGAGGAAACAGTAGTAACCGCTGCTAGTAACCGCTTCGGCTCCGATCTCTCAGAAAATTATTTCACATCGGTAGATTCATTAACGATTCAATTTAAGTTTCTGAATGAGAAAAGATTATGGCAGATGAGGAATGGATCGATATCTCTGATACGAGAATGATTTCTGCTGCAACTGTCAAGTTTATTTAGCATAATAATTTAAATATGAATATAATTGATACCGTCAATAGACATTCGTACAACGTATTAACCAAGATAGAATGGACCTCGAGGATGACTTGATAATAGCTTTCTAATAATAATTCGTACAATTCGGAAAAGAACTTGGTAATCGCTCGACAATTATCTTGTTCGCGATCGTATCCGCTTATTTATACTGGTCGGAAGGAGTCAGATGATTCAGATGCGGTTTGGAACGAAGGTTGCCCTCAACGGCGACAATGTTTTTGGTTAGATTTCGTGTGTCGAAGCGCTACCCGTGATCCGAGGCACAACAATGTGAGTCGCTCTCGCTTCGCCTCGTCCTATGACTCATGTGTCGCCACAAGGTAATCTGACTTCGATATTTTCAACGCAGTTCCAATATAGCTCCCGCAAAGGTACACATTCCTCTTCACCTTAATCTTCAATGATCTCTTGAACTTGCATACTTTTCTAAGATATGGAAGATGGGAAAGTAGTTCTCTTGCTGGGGAAGGATAAGAATAAACCAAATCCAGCCAAGTACGGATCAATGAGTTTGCTGTATGCAGAATATCCATTAATAAGGTCTTAGAGAGGCTGATACAGAGACTCATACTGTTTCTTTTTAAAGAGGCTTCCATTCTTCCCGATCAGCAATTTAACTTCCGGATTAAATACAGTAAGGTCCACGCAACAATAGAATTCGTGTCAGACATCTGCTGGTAGCAAAACTCTCTTTATAGACCTGGAAAGAGCTTTTGACATGTTTCGATCGAGCGGTTTGCTATAAAAGCTGATACGATATGGTTTCCTTAAACATCTAGTTCCGATGATTTTGTCCATAATCTCCGGAAGGCGTTTCATACGATGGCGCAAGCTCGAATGTCGTCTTCGGGGTGAATGATGGGTGCAACAGGGAACATTCAACACCTCCATTCTGTTTAATTTGTATTTTAGTCATGCTTTGAGCCTCTTCCATCTCAATAGCCACCTTAACCTTTGCGCGTTGGTATTTGCTGATGACCTAATTTTCACGGCTTAAATGTATTCGTCAAAAATTAATTCCACGCTACAGAAAGTTTTCGATCGAACTATGGTTTACTGTGGTAAGTGAAAGTTCCGTATAAATACTACAAAGTGGGAGTCTATCCCTTTCGGGCTGTGCATGTCTAGACATTTTAATTTCAACCGTGAAGTGACCCGACATTCACTCTGATATCTTATCATCGACAATAGCCCCTATCCGTTCCGCCTAAGAAAATGGTCAAATATCTCGGTACATATTTGTATTGCAAATTACAGATTACACGGCACATTAAGACGCAAATGTAAAATAAATCAGAAAAGACTTTTATTGCAAAGAAGGTTCGTTCTTCTCGAAGCACCTCTGTGCGAAGTGTAGTCTTCTATTGTACAAAGTGCTGGCAATAATCCTATCCCGACTTATGCCTGTCCGATTTAGCTCAATCTCACAACGAGCCAGATAGACCAGCTCAGACATTTCAAATGCCCGAGACATTGCATGGGGCTGTATCGCTCGAGCTATTTTACATGCCAATACAAATATTTTATATAATTGTATGTACTATATACGAACTACACATAGCTTTTAAATTCCTTGTATCTGTAGGACGCGATGAGAGTGTCATGGACTCTCAGTTGACCTGTTTATGTCAGAATTAGCGAAGACTCATAGAGCCGAAGTACGTGTAATCGTCGATCAACTTTGGTGGAGATTTATCTGATCCAAATCATTACTTATATCATTTTTTTAAATGAATTCAAAGTAGAGTATGCACCATCTGTTTTTCTTTTCAGGATTAATATTTCAATAAAACTGCGCACATGCATAAACCATGATAAATAATTTACAACTGCAACTATAATGCATTTTTATATGCTACTGAGAACACCTGCAGTTCGTTATATGCAGTCTGATGGATCCTCGCGAAAGTACAAGAATTGCTGGAAATTTTAAAAATAATCACCATTTTGGCTAACTTGTGTGGAAGCTAACTTCTCTACGATTTGGATGATATTGAAATATCAATAATTTTTAAAACAAAAATTTTACAAATGCGTGTGGCACCGTAAAAAAGAGGAGAAAAGGAATACCAGAAATGAACGAAAAATTACAAAAAGGAGAAGCGTGCTTTCGCTCGTCTGCAAATATATTAACCATAAAATGGCACGATAAAAAGAGATTTTCATAATTTCAACAATACGTACAGAAGAATTTGTGGACGTACTAAAAGACTATCATGCATAAGAAATTTTACAGAGATCATCTTGTATACACGACTATAATAAATTGATGGGTGCTGTAGACACGGTCATCAGCACTATAAATCTTACTTGCAAAACAAGGAAATGATACAAAAAATATTTCTTCCATATGATTGATATGTGTTTATGGAATTCATATTGTCTGTACAAATTGAAAGTCAACAAAACAATACCAATTGCGAAATTTCAACTGAAATTAATAGATCAAATTTTAAATCAAATAAAAATAGGTCAAATTTATACCCATTAAATAAGTTTATATCTTTTATGTAGAAATTATGAGTATATTGTTTTAAAGAAATATCCCGTTTCTTCCAAGATAAACTGTCTGTTACGTCGCGTGAGATGGTCCGTGCGACGTCCCTCGTCGTCTGGCCGCCAAGGCCCACGAACGGTTACACAGACCCTCGATAAACTTAAGGAATCACCATAAACAGAATCTTTCCAACGTAATTTCTAATCATGCAAGTATTTTCGGTTTATGGGTGGTGCATATGGATCATTACCTAACTATTATCTCACTTTCCTAACGAAAAGTGTGAGCAACGAATCCGCGTTCTTAGTTTTAAAGACACACCCACACTAAGCTTTCCTCCGTAATTGTATGAGAGCAGATTGCCAGTCATCTCAACTGTTTCTACGACTTTAGTTCAGTCAATACTCCGGAACCAAGTTGACAATTACCAAGTCATCGACGGATCAATCAGCTGCTTCTACTACATTCGAGCAAGATCAACATACGGACTCGATCTTCTCCATAAATCATTCCGCTTCTCAACACTGATTTTCTGACTTGAGAATAGTCAGTGTCACGCTACCGGACCTTCATCCATCAAACAATCGTCTATAACACGTATATCTTACGCAACGACTTAATATTTGATTGTATTAAGTTGTTGGAAATAAAGTTAATATAAGCCGTCAATTGCAGTGTTATACCACCCCTATTATCCCAAAAGAAATAAGGGGATCGACCAGTTCGTGGTGTCGATTATTGTAATCGTAACGGGAATTTACGACTCCAGTTGACGTGCTTCCTCGCGATCGCGTCTCCCCGCGACTGGAAGAAAATACATTTACGCCGCAGCCGGCTGGAGCGACATGCTGAATCGGAAAACAAAGAACATCTTAATAAGAAAGAAGATCGACGCAACCAGGTGAGCGGACAAGCCAGCCCCTAAGGGGAAGTGAAAGGCTGGAGCGACGGGCACCTCAGCGGGGCAAAGGGGAACCGACTTCATCGAAAAACGGAGACAACAACAACAACAACTAAATGAAGAATCGCAGCGAAGAAATAAACGGACATAACAAACAACACAATGGATTGAAGATAGAACAATAGACAAGATAGAACCGGGAAAATAACAGTAACAAAGAACCTGAGCACAGAAAAAATACGATGCAGGCGGTATCCATACAAAGTGGGTGCCGAGACAGTGCAGGGATAATCGGTTGCAGAGCCAACTTGCTGAGACCGAGCTATATGCTGGCAGCTCCGCCTCCTCGTGACCCCCCGCTGGTAACGGCGCGGCGCGACGCAGGCATACGCGAGCTGCCGCCTGACAGGCAATGACACGCAAGGAGAGAGCAGGGTTTTTCCAAGTCGCGCGTCGACCACCTATGCGTGCCGTTCCCAGGGCGGGGGTGCTGGAAAGTAGATGAGAGTCGAATGAGAACATCTGAATGCGAAGCCAGTATGAGTTTTTTACGCCAGGTATAACGCGGTTAACCAAAAAGTCGGGCTCTAAAACGCACACATTACTTGTCCCTAACCAAACGGCCATTTGACTTAGTGCGTGAAAAACAAAACAATATGCTGCGGGACTTAATGCGCGAGCAAGAAAACAATAAGACGCGGAATTTAGTTTTTTGTGTGTTAAAATAAAAAGAAAAGGCTACACGCCGCAAGAAGCAGTGTCCGCGTGCAAAAACCGATACGCCGCTGAACTGAGTGACTGTGATTAAAATATATCGCGAGTGAAATCTGCGGAAATAATAACACACGATGTCAACTTAGGGACAATGCCTTACTAAACTTGTACCGACGCATTGGTCTAACTGTCCATCTTTACAAAGCTGGTGGAACAAACGTTATTATATACGTATTAACTCAGTGTATCCTCAATCAAAACACCCTTATTATCATAACAGAAATAAGGGGATCGAGCCGATCACACGCCCTTGACATATGCGTTCAACCAAAATCTAGATAAGGGCTCACCACAATAGTTTCACCACCTAGACTATATTGATCAATTTGCAACCGATATTCGGTATATAAAGGGGCTAGATAATAATATAGCCGATACTTTATCCCGGATCGAAGCGATAGGGAAATCAATCGACCACCGCACTTTAGCAGCCGAGCAAGAGAATGATACCGAGTTACGCGGAATCGTCAACTCTGCCACATGCGCGCAACGGCTAAAGAAGATACGCTTTCCCGACCAACACGCAGAAATATATATCTAACGAAACTGTGCGACCGTATGTTCCGAAATCTCTGCGATACAATGTTTTTAATTCGTTACACGGGCTTTCCCATTCAGGGATACGCGCCACGCAAAAACTAGTGACGACGCGTTTCGTCTGGTCGTTGATAAACAAAGATTGTCGAAACTAGACACGGCAATGTATCCCGTGCCAGCGATGTAAGGTCACCAGGCATTTATCCACGCCCGTTGAAACATTCGAAGAGTTAGCAGGCTGATTCGAACACATACACATAGACATTATCGTGATGCAATATTTGCAAGAATACCGATATTGTCTAACGTGTATCGACCGTTTTTCGCGTTGGCCCGAAGCCATTCCCATCACCGACATAGAAGCATGGACCGTGGCTCTCCTTTCGACATGGATATCTCGTTTTGGCATATCCTTGAAAATAACAACCGTGATGGACGATTCCCACAACCAATACTACGGTAACTATATTCGGTATTTACTTTATTTAAAACAGACAGCAACTATCGAGCAACCGAGCAGGAATATCTGCGGTATATACTCCGCTGTTCGTAACTGTATGTGTTAGAAAATATTCACTCACCACCGAGTACCGATCCATAGTTTCAAACTGTACTACACCACAATTTTCATGTTATAAGTATATCGTGTTATGTGGGCAACATCGTCGTAGTCTACTCTTCGTCAGCACAGGAATGAAAGCTAAAAAATTGTTAAATTGCCTCAGTCAGAGACAGTCAGATCGGATGGTAGTCCAATCCAAGACTAATAAAATGGAGATTGAAATTGCTAAAGTAGAGACGTTCTGGAAGAACAAACAAGAACGGAATCAAGCTGTATCGTAATTGACTTGTTCCGTGAGTGACCCTGCACAGTCTGTCGTGTAGGTAAAGAATTGACACAACAATTGTCTAAGCTAAGACATCACAGCCGATAGCATCCGGTCATCTTCTTCAAGGAATGAGCCGAAGCCGACAAAAATTTACACACATAAAAGATCCTATGCAACGATAAGTCCTACACAAACACATAGAAACGCGCACGCTACTGCGCAATAGTTCATTTCAATATTTTCTTCCCACGCGTTCGATCTACAAGTGTGAAAGCATTATACAAAGATATCCTATCTAAGAGAGAAATTTATGTTCGCGCAACATATTTTCTTTCGTATTTATTTAAAGATCGTACGCTCGATTGAGATTCTGGAAAAGTTAGGGTCAACGCGAAGTAAAAATCCTTTAAACGAAAATCTCACGAACGCTACGATTTCTTCCTATTCGCCAGTACTAATTTTTCCCCAATTTCTGAGGTGTGAAAAGGGTAGTAACAAATATTAGATGGGTTCAGTTGGTCAACAGATTCGCTACGAGGAATCTCTGCAAGACTGGGTATCGACATCACACGCATCACCGACCTCAGTTAGATACTTGGTTCGTCGCAATCGAAGTCGATTTTTCAAAATGTCATGTTTTCTGAGGTAGAGTCTACACGTAGATACCGTTATTATTACACTAAACAGTCATAAGTCATGACGTATACAATATGTCCATTTTAAGTATATAAGTGCTATTATTTCTATACGTATAAAAATTGGGGAAAACGTTTCATATAGAAATTGAATGATATCAAGGGAGACTCGTACTCCGGTTATTATATGCTCCAACCTATGAGCGGCAATCGGGATTTGAAATAAATATATCGCTAGGAAAGTAACAGCAAACACAAAGAAATTCGTTTCGAGAGGTCTCTGTAGCGCTTTATTTTTGCGCCAGTAGTATTGTTCAGACTCTCTATATAACCCAGACCACTCACCATGGGCAAGACGGCATCCAGATGTCAACACATCCTTACTTCGTACCCTCAATAATCATAAGAACCGACCACAAATCTCAGGAACTTTCTAGCTAAAGACCTTCAGACCGAACAAAGATCTTTTTACTAAAGCGTTTTCTACGGTATATGAATCACTACGAGAAAACACGGGAAAGTTAGTTTTTCTCACGTACGATGCTTCCTACTATCAACTTTCTATCGAGGGCTGCTAAGAAACACATAAGATACAATGTCTAATGCCCTCACTTTCCTAACCAAAAATGTCATTAACAAATCCGATGGTCCCGTGCGCTAGATGCACTCATCACTAGCTTTCCTCAGACACAGCATCGTCACTAAACAGCACATATTCTTCATCGTTAGAAAAGTCAACATGTCAGTAAAGAATCAATCACTTACTATCTATCGCTTACTACAACAGCGTTACTATCATCTTTCGCAAAGTTGTTGGAATAAACATTATTTTACACGTGTTAATTCAGTTAACTCAATTAAACCACCCCTATTATCGTAATAGAAATAAGGGGATTGATCACTTTGTGCCGTAGATTATAACGAGTCGACCACGAACCTCCGAGCTAGACGGACCTCTCAGCCCCAAAAAAGGGACATCTGGCTTAATCCCAACAAAATAAACCATTAAACGAAAAATAATCTCGCCAAAAACGACCAAAGAAATCAACAATAGCATAAGACTATCCGCGCATAAAACGCGAAAACTCAATCCACAGCCAAACCTGGTGAACAGGACCAAAGGACTATCAGGCAACCTGGGGAACACAGAAGAAGATCTCTCACTAAACCAAGAAGAAAATAACACACAAGACACCACTGTCAAAAAGAACGAAAATATGAAAAAAACAAGAAGCTCTCCCCCCAGCAATTCCAACAAAAAAACAGATTTGAAGTGCTACAACCACAGGAAACCAGCTTATCACAACAGCAGGATCACCCACAATCAACTGCAACAAAGGAACTATCAATGCAAAACTCGATCGTGGAAATCATAAGAAGGAAGAACGAAGAAATGCGAAACAAAGCAAGCAGGAGGACTACGCCCATGGTGGGAACACCACACACCCAAGCCAAAGCAAACGACACACGGATAAACATCCCCCCCCCCCGCCTCACCTAGGAAGCTGACGACACCCCAAGA